>NW_026608822.1:0-51984 GCF_029499605.1 Hyla sarda | reverse complement strand
AAAAACATAAATAAGAAGTAGATAAATAAATAAAACTGATTTGGACTAGTTTAAAAAGTACAAAAAATTAGGAAACGGTCGATAAAATAATAAAAAATTATCGGAATAGTTAGAGAGTTAAAGGGGTACTTCACAGCTCAGCTTTTGGAACAAACTGTTCCGAACGCTGGAGCCGGCGTGAGGAGCTGTTGACATCATAGCTCCGCCCCTCATGACATCACGCCCTGCCCCCTCAATGCAAGTCTGTGGGAGGGGGTGTGACGGCTCTACCCATTTAAAAATAAAAATAAATGCTTGATAAAATTATTTAAAAAATAATTTGTTGTATCAAAAATAAAATTCAGAAAAAAGAAAAGAAAATATTTAAAAACTCCCAAAAATGTTATAAATAAACCCCCAAAAAATCTACAATAGCTACAAACTTAGCATAAAAATATTAAAAAATATAAAAAAATACATAAAAATGGCCAAAAAAATTTGGAACCCCATAGAAAATACCCTAATGATAACCATAACCATACACTGTCTGTCAGCATAATGCTGATAGGCATAATACACTGCACTACAATAGTGGTGCAGTGTTTCAAAGAAAGGATCAGATCAGGAGTGAAAGGTCGTTCTCGTATGGGAAAAATAAAAATAGAAACCCAGAAATGTTATGAAAAAAATAACAATAAATAAGAAGTAAATAAATAAATAAAACTGATTAGGACTAGTTTAAAAAGTATAAAAAATTTTGAAACGGTCGATAAAATAATTTAAAAAATAGCGGAATAGTTACAGAGTTGAAGGGGTACTCCACAGCTCAGAATTTGGAACAAACTGTTCCGAAAACTGGAGACGGCGTCAGGAGCTCTTGACGTCATGGCCCCGCCTCCTCATGACGTTACACCCTGCCCCCTCAAATGAAGTCTATGGGAGGGGGTGTATCCCTTTAAAAATAAAAAATTAATGGTTGATAAAATTCTTTTTTTTAAAAAACATCAACCCGCCCCACAAAAACATCCCTTAAAAAATAAGTTGTTGGGAAAAAAAAACTACAATTCAGAATAAAGAAAAGAACATTTAAAAAAAAGCACCAAAATTTTATAAATAACCCCCAAAAAAATCTACAATAGATACACACATAGCATTAATGTGAGAGGCATAAATTATTTTATAAAATAATACAACCCTTCCCCCCTTTCAAAATTAAAAGGCATACATTCCCGTTGTATGATTAACTGTTGAATATAATATAACATTTTTCGATAAAATATTTATTAAAATAAAAAATATCAAAAATATACAGTATATTTTAATTTAAAAAAAACCTAGATCCCAATGTGTTCCAACTTTTTTTGTTCCTTTTTGTTATGCGGTTTCATAATGCCTGAGATAAGTAGTTCTGGCCCGAGAATGTTATATATATTAGCGTCTGTAGCATGTATCAGGAACATATTATCATACCTGTGTATTTTTACAGGTGACTGATGCCCGGTGAGAAGGTGTACGTGACATATGCCCTCGTCAGCTGCAAGAAAGGAACTTGGAGACAGGTAATTAATATTTATATTAATTACTGATAACGATCAGGCTAGATATCAAATCTAGACCTGCAGAGATGTCATAGTCTCTCCCTTATACATGAAGATATATGTGTTGTTAATAAGTATATCGTCTATAGACAGCTTCTTATATAACACAGCCATATCTCAGGTACAGAGATTAGGAACATGTATGATCCTTATTCTCAATTTTTCTATTTGTAGGAATCCCCTTTATCAATGTTTAATAGAATAGACTGAACTGTCTGCAGTGTTTACAATTTCACTTTAGACTGTTGGGTGACTGACCGCAAATTTAAGACTTAACTGTACTAAGTAAAGAAAAATCAATATTTTTTTTTTGCTTCAAATATATAATTATAGCCAAAGACATTAGCCATAATAAGTCATAGCCTTTTAACCTAATTCTGAAGGGCATAATACACTGCACTTTAATACTAATGCAGTATGTTATATGAGTGATCTAAAGATCGCTATTAAAAGTCCCCTTTATAAAACACTTAAAGGCTAGGTTCACACTAAGGAATTTCCAGCCGGAATAATTATTGCCGGAGGTTTCACGGGTGCATTGCCCTCCCCATAGATGGCAATGTATTCTGTATGGATCCTAGCTAATAAATAAGTTAAAAATAGATACTGTCATACTACTGCAGTCTATTAATATATGAGCTATCAAAAGATGGCTGCTTTATGTACCTTAATGGGAATAGTTAAAAACTAAAAGAAGAAAATTAAAGCTAATAAAATATACGAAAAACTATAGCTCCGCCTTAACAAAAACATCCCTTTAAAAAATTGTCTCAAATATAAAATGAAATTAAAAAATAAATATATGAAAAATCCCCAAAAAACTTTATAACCCCATAAAAAATACCCTAACGATAACAACAACCATACACTGTCTGTCAGCATAATGCTGAGAGGCAGAATACACTGCACTACAATAGTGGTGCAGTGTTTCATAGAAACTATCAGATCAGGAATGACAGGTCATTCTCGTATGGGAAAAACAAAAATAGAAAGGCAGAAATGCTATGAAAAACATAAATAAATAAGAAGTAGATAAATAAATAAAACTGATTTGGACTAGTTTAAAAAGTACAAAAAATTAGGAAACGGTCGATAAAATAATAAAAAATTATCGGAATAGTTAGAGAGTTAAAGGGGTATTTCACAGCTCAGCGTTTGGAACAAACTGTTCCGAACGCTGGAGCCGGCGTCAGGAGCTGTTGACATCATAGCTCCGCCCCTCATGACATCACGTCCTGCCCCCTCAATGCAAGTCTGTGGGAGGGGGTGTGACGGCTCTACCCATTTAAAAATAAAAATAAATGCTTGATAAAATTATTTAAAAAATAATTTGTTGTATCAAAAATAAAATTCAGAAAAAAGAAAAGAAAATATTTAAAAAATCCCAAAAATGTTATAAATAAACCCCCAAAAAATCTACAATAGCTACAAACTTAGCATAAATATATTAAAAAATATAAAAAAATACATAAAAATGCCCAAAAAAATTTGGAACCCCATAGAAAATACCCTAACGATAACCATAACCATACACTGTCTGTCATCATAATGCTGATAGGCGTAATACACTGCACTACAATAGTAGTGCAGTGTTTCAAAGAAAGGATCAGATCAGGAGTGAAAGGTCGTTCTCGTATGGGAAAAATAAAAATAGAAACCCAGAAATGTTATGAAAAAAATAACAATAAATAAGAAGTAAATAAATAAATAAAACTGATTAGGACTAGTTTAAAAAGTATAAAAAATTTAGAAACGGTCGATAAAATTATTTAAAAAATAGCGGAATAGTTACAGAGTTGAAGGGGTACTCCACAGCTCTGAGTTTGGAACAAACTGTTCCGAAAACTGGAGACGGCGTCAGGAGCTCTTGACGTCATGGCCCCGCCTCCTCATGACGTTACACCCTGCCCCCTCAAATGAAGTCTATGGGAGGGGGTGTATCCCTTTAAAAATAAAAAATTAATGGTTGATAAAAAAAATTTTTTTTAAAAACATCAACCCGCCCCACAAAAACATCCCTTAAAAAATAAGTTTTTGGAAAAAAAAACTACAATTCAGAATAAAGAAAAGAACATTAAAAAAAAGCACCAAAATTTTATAAATAAACCCCCAAAAAATCTACAATAGATACACACATAGCATTAATGTGAGAGGCATAAATTATTTTATAAAATAATACAACCCCTCCCCCCTTTCAAAATTAAAAGGCATACATTCCCGTTGTATGATTAACTGTTGAATATAATATAACATTTTTCGATAAAATATTTATTAAAACAAAATATCAAAAATATACAGTATATTTTAATTAAAAAAACACCTAGATCCCAATGTGTTCCAATTTTTTTTGTTCCTTTTTGTTATGCGGTTTCATAATGCCTGAGATAAGTAGTTCTGGCCCGAGAATGTTATATATATTAGCGTCTGTAGCATGTATCAGGAACATGTTATCATACCTGTGTCTTTTTACAGGTGACTGATGCCCGGTGAGAAGGTGAACGTGACATATGCCCTCGTCAGCTGCAAGAAAGGAACTTGGAGACAGGTAATTAATATTTATATTAATTACTGATAACGATCAGGCTAGATATCAAATTTAGACCTGCAGAGATGTCATAGTCTCTCCCTTATACATGAAGATATATGTGTTGTTAATAAGTATATCGTCTATAGACAGCTTCTTATATAACACAGCCATATCTCAGGAACAGAGATTAGGAACATGTATGATCCTTATTCTCTAATTTTTTATTTGTAGGAATCCCCTTTTTCAATATTTAATAGAATAGACTGAACTGACTGCAGTGTTTACAATTTCACTTTAAACTGCTGGGTGACTGAACGCAAATTTAAGACTTAACTGTACTAAGTAAAGAAAAATCAATATTTTTTTTTTGCTTCAAATATATAATTATAGCCAAAGACTTTAGCCATAATAATTCATAGCCTTTTAACTTAATTCTGAAGGGCATAATACACTGCACTTTAATACTAATGCAGTATGTTATATGAGTGATCTAAAGATCGCTGTTAAAAGTCCCCTTTATAAAACACTTAAAGGCTAGGTTCACACTGAGGAATTTCCAGCCGGAATAATTATTGCCGGAGGTTCCACGGGTGCATTGCCCTCCCCATAGATGGCAATGTATTCTGTATGGATCCTAGCTAAAAAATAAGTTAAAAATAGACACTGTCATACTACTGCAGTCTATTAATATATGAGCTATCAAAAGATGGCTGCTTTATGTCCCTTAATGGGAATAGTTCAAAACTAAAAGAAGAAAAACAAGGCTAATAAAATATAAAAAAAAAAAAAAACTTTAGCTCCGCCTTAAGAAAAACATCCCTTTAAAAAAATTGTATCAAATATAAAATGAAATTAAAAAATAAATATATGAAAAATCCCCAAAAAACTTTATAACCCCATAAAAAATACCCTAACGATAACAACAACCATACACTGTCTGTCAGCATAATGCTGAGAGGCAGAATACACTGCACTACAATAGTGGTGCAGTGTTTCATAGAAACTATCAGATCAGGAATGACAGGTCATTCTATTATGGGAAAAACAAAAATAGAAAGGCAGAAATGCTATGAAAAACATAAATAAATAAGAAGTAGATAAATAAATAAAACTGATTTGGACTAGTTTAAAAAGTACAAAAAATTAGGAAACGGTCAATAAAATAATAAAAAATTATCGGAATAGTTAGAGAGTTAAAGGGGTACTTCACAGCTCAGCGTTTGGAACAAACTGTTCCGAACGCTGGAGCCGGCGTCAGGAGCTGTTGACATCATAGCTCCGCCCCTCATGACATCACGCCCTGCCCCCTCAATGCAAGTCTGTGGGAGGGGGTGTGACGGCTCTACCCATTTAAAAATAAAAATAAATGCTTGATAAAATTATTTAAAAAATAATTTGTTGTATCAAAAATAAAATTCAGAAAAAAGAAAAGAAAATATTTAAAAACTCCCAAAAATGTTATAAATAAACCCCCAAAAAATCTACAATAGCTACAAACTTACCATAAAAATATTAAAAAATATAAAAAAAATACATAAAAATGGCCAAAAAAATTTGGAACCCCATAGAAAATACCCTAATGATAACCATAACCATACACTGTCTGTCAGCATAATGCTGATAGGCATAATACACTGCACTACAATAGTGGTGCAGTGTTTCAAAGAAAGGATCAGATCAGGAGTGAAAGGTCGTTCTCGTATGGGAAAAATAAAAATAGAAACCCAGAAATGTTATGAAAAAAATAACAATAAATAAGAAGTAAATAAATAAATAAAACTGATTAGGACTAGTTTAAAAAGTATAAAAAATTTAGAAACGGTCGATAAAATAATTTAAAAAATAGCGGAATAGTTACAGAGTTGAAGGGGTACTCCACAGCTCAGAGTTTGGAACAAACTGTTCCGAAAACTGGAGACGGCGTCAGGAGCTCTTGACGTCATGGCCCCGCCTCCTCATGACGTTACACCCTGCCCCCTCAAATGAAGTCTATGGGAGGGGGTGTATCCCTTTAAAAATAAAAAATTAATGGTTGATAAAATTCTTTTTTAAAAAAAACATCAACCCGCCCCACAAAAACATCCCTTAAAAAATAAGTTGTTGGAAAAAAAAAACTACAATTCAGAATAAAGAAAAGAACATTTAAAAAAAAGCACCAAAATTTTATAAATAACCCCCAAAAAAATCTACAATAGATACACACACAGCATTAATGTGAGAGGCATAAATTATTTTATAAAATAATACAACCCTTCCCCCCTTTCAAAATTAAAAGGCATACATTCCCGTTGTATGATTAACTGTTGAATATAATATAACATTTTTCGATAAAATATTTATTAAAATAAAAAATATCAAAAATATACAGTATATTTTAATTAAAAAAAAAACCTAGATCCCAATGTGTTCCAACTTTTTTTGTTCCTTTTTGTTATGCGGTTTCATAATGCCTGAGATAAGTAGTTCTGGCCCGAGAATGTTATATATATTAGCGTCTGTAGCATGTATCAGGAACATGTTATCATACCTGTGTCTTTTTACAGGTGACTGATGCCCGGTGAGAAGGTGAACGTGACATATGCCCTCGTCAGCTGCAAGAAAGGAACTTGGAGACAGGTAATTAATATTTATATTAATTACTGATAACGATCAGGCTAGATATCAAATCTAGACCTGCAGAGATGTCATAGTCTCTCCCTTATACATGAAGATATATGTGTTGTTAATAAGTATATCGTCTATAGACAGCTTCTTATATAACACAGCCATATCTCAGGAACAGAGATTAGGAACATGTATGATCCTTATTCTCTAATTTTTTATTTGTAGGAATCCCCTTTTTCAATATTTAATAGAATAGACTGAACTGTCTGCAGTGTTTACAATTTCACTTTAGACTGTTGGGTGACTGACCGCAAATTTAAGACTTAACTGTACTAAGTAAAGAAAAATCAATATTTTTTTTTGCTTCAAATATATTATTATAGCCAAAGACATTAGCCATAATAAGTCATAGCCTTTTAACCTAATTATGAAGGGCATGATACACTGCACTTTAATACTAATGCAGTATGTTATATGAGTGATCTAAAGATCGCTATTAAAAGTCCCCTTTATAAAACACTTAAAGGCTAGGTTCACACTAAGGAATTTCCAGCCGGAATAATTATTGCCGGAGGTTTCACGGGTGCATTGCCCTCCCCATAGATGGCAATGTATTCTGTATGGATCCTAGCTAATAAATAAGTTAAAAATAGATACTGTCATACTACTGCAGTCTATTAATATATGAGCTATCAAAAGATGGCTGCTTTATGTACCTTAATGGGAATAGTTAAAAACTAAAAGAAGAAAATTAAAGCTAATAAAATATACGAAAAACTATAGCTCCGCCTTAACAAAAACATCCCTTTAAAAAAATTGTCTCAAATATAAAATGAAATTAAAAAATAAATATATGAAAAATCCCCAAAAAACTTTATAACCCCATAAAAAATACCCTAACGATAACAACAACCATACACTGTCTGTCAGCATAATGCTGAGAGGCAGAATACACTGCACTACAATAGTGGTGCAGTGTTTCATAGAAACTATCAGATCAGGAATGACAGGTCATTCTCGTATGGGAAAAACAAAAATAGAAAGGCAGAAATGCTATGAAAAACATAAATAAATAAGAAGTAGATAAATAAATAAAACTGATTTGGACTAGTTTAAAAAGTACAAAAAATTAGGAAACGGTCGATAAAATAATAAAAAATTATCGGAATAGTTAGAGAGTTAAAGGGGTACTTCACAGCTCAGCGTTTGGAACAAACTGTTCCGAACGCTGGAGCCGGTGTCAATAGCTGTTGACATCATAGCTCCGCCCCTCATGACATCACGCCCTGCCCCCTCAATGCAAGTCTGTGGGAGGGGGTGTGACGGCTCTACCCATTTAAAAATAAAAATAAATGCTTGATAAAATTATTTAAAAAATAATTTGTTGTATCAAAAATAAAATTCAGAAAAAAGAAAAGAAAATATTTAAAAAATCCCAAAAATGTTATAAATAAACCCCCAAAAAATCTACAATAGCTACAAACTTAGCATAAAAATATTAAAAAATATAAAAAAAATACATAAAAATGGCCCAAAAAATTTGGAACCCCATAGAAAATACCCTAATGATAACCATAACCATACACTGTCTGTCAGCATAATGCTGATAGGCATAATACACTGCACTACAATAGTGGTGCAGTGTTTCAAAGAAAGGATCAGATCAGGAGTGAAAGGTCGTTCTCGTATGGGAAAAATAAAAATAGAAACCCAGAAATGTTATGAAAAAAATAACAATAAATAAGAAGTAAATAAATAAATAAAACTGATTAGGACTAGTTTAAAAAGTATAAAAAATTTAGAAACGGTCGATAAAATAATTTAAAAAATAGCGGAATAGTTACAGAGTTGAAGGGGTACTCCACAGCTCAGAGTTTGGAACAAACTGTTCCGAAAACTGGAGACGGCGTCAGGAGCTCTTGACGTCATGGCCCCGCCTCCTCATGACGTTACACCCTGCCCCCTCAAATGAAGTCTATGGGAGGGGGTGTATCCCTATAAAAATAAAAAATTAATGGTTGATAAAATTCTTTTTTAAAAAAAACATCAACCCGCCCCACAAAAACATCCCTTAAAAAATAAGTTGTTGGGAAAAAAAAACTACAATTCAGAATAAAGAAAAGAACATTTAAAAAAAAGCACCAAAATTTTATAAATAACCCCCCAAAAAAATCTACAATAGATACACACATAGCATTAATGTGAGAGGCATAAATTATTTTATAAAATAATACAACCATTCCCCCCTTTCAAAATTAAAAGGCATACATTCCCGTTGTATGATTAACTGTTGAATATAATATAACATTTTTCGATAAAATATTTATTAAAACAAAATATCAAAAATATACAGTATATTTTAATTAAAAAAACACCTAGATCCCAATGTGTTCCAATTTTTTTTGTTCCTTTTTGTTATGCGGTTTCATAATGCCTGAGATAAGTAGTTCTGGCCCGAGAATGTTATATATATTAGCGTCTGTAGCATGTATCAGGAACATGTTATCATACCTGTGTCTTTTTACAGGTGACTGATGCCCGGTGAGAAGGTGTACGTGACATATGCCCTCGTCAGCTGCAAGAAAGGAACTTGGAGACAGGTAATTAATATTTATATTAATTACTGATAACGATCAGGCTAGATATCAAATCTAGACCTGCAGAGATGTCATAGTCTCTCCCTTATACATGAAGATATATGTGTTGTTAATAAGTATATCGTCTATAGACAGCTTCTTATATAACACAGCCATATCTCAGGAACAGAGATTAGGAACATGTATGATCCTTATTCTCTAATTTTTTATTTGTAGGAATCCCCTTTTTCAATATTTAATAGAATAGACTGAACTGTCTGCAGTGTTTACAATTTCACTTTAGACTGTTGGGTGACTGACCGCAAATTTAAGACTTAACTGTACTAAGTAAAGAAAAATCTATATTTTTTTTTTGCTTCAAATATATAATTATAGCCAAAGACATTAGCCATAATAAGTCATAGCCTTTTAACCTAATTCTGAAGGGCATAATACACTGCACTTTAATACTAATGCAGTATGTTATATGAGTGATCTAAAGATCGCTATTAAAAGTCCCCTTTATAAAACACTTAAAGGCTAGGTTCACACTAAGGAATTTCCAGCTGGAATAATTATTGCCGGAGGTTCCACGGGTGCATTGCCCTCCCCATAGATGGCAATGTATTCTGTATGGATCCTAGCTAAAAAATAAGTTAAAAATAGATACTGTCATACTACTGCAGTCTATTAATATATGAGCTATCGAAAGATGGCTGCTTTATGTACCTTAATGGGAATAGTTCAAAACTAAAAGAAGAAAAACAAGGCTAATAAAATATAAAAAAAAAAAAAACTTTAGCTCCGCCTTAAGAAAAACATCCCTTTAAAAAAATTGTATCAAATATAAAATGAAATTAAAAAATAAATATATGAAAAATCCCCAAAAAACTTTATAACCCCATAAAAAATACTCTAACGATAACAACAACCATACACTGTCTGTCAGCATAATGCTGAGAGGCAGAATACACTGCACTACAATAGTGGTGCAGTGTTTCATAGAAACTATCATATCAGGAATGACAGGTCATTCTATTATGGGAAAAACAAAAATAGAAAGGCAGAAATGCTATGAAAAACATAAATAAATAAGAAGTAGATAAATAAATAAAACTGATTTGGACTAGTTTAAAAAGTACAAAAAATTAGGAAACGGTCGATAAAATAATAAAAAATTATCGGAATAGTTAGAGAGTTAAAGGGGTACTTCACAGCTCAGCTTTTGGAACAAACTGTTCCGAACGCTGGAGCCGGCGTGAGGAGCTGTTGACATCATAGCTCCGCCCCTCATGACATCACGCCCTGCCCCCTCAATGCAAGTCTGTGGGAGGGGGTGTGACGGCTCTACCCATTTAAAAATAAAAATAAATGCTTGATAAAATTATTTAAAAAATAATTTGTTGTATCAAAAATAAAATTCAGAAAAAAGAAAAGAAAATATTTAAAAACTCCCAAAAATGTTATAAATAAACCCCCAAAAAATCTACAATAGCTACAAACTTAGCATAAAAATATTAAAAAATATAAAAAAATACATAAAAATGGCCAAAAAAATTTGGAACCCCATAGAAAATACCCTAATGATAACCATAACCATACACTGTCTGTCAGCATAATGCTGATAGGCATAATACACTGCACTACAATAGTGGTGCAGTGTTTCAAAGAAAGGATCAGATCAGGAGTGAAAGGTCGTTCTCGTATGGGAAAAATAAAAATAGAAACCCAGAAATGTTATGAAAAAAATAACAATAAATAAGAAGTAAATAAATAAATAAAACTGATTAGGACTAGTTTAAAAAGTATAAAAAATTTTGAAACGGTCGATAAAATAATTTAAAAAATAGCGGAATAGTTACAGAGTTGAAGGGGTACTCCACAGCTCAGAATTTGGAACAAACTGTTCCGAAAACTGGAGACGGCGTCAGGAGCTCTTGACGTCATGGCCCCGCCTCCTCATGACGTTACACCCTGCCCCCTCAAATGAAGTCTATGGGAGGGGGTGTATCCCTTTAAAAATAAAAAATTAATGGTTGATAAAATTCTTTTTTTTAAAAAACATCAACCCGCCCCACAAAAACATCCCTTAAAAAATAAGTTGTTGGGAAAAAAAAACTACAATTCAGAATAAAGAAAAGAACATTTAAAAAAAAGCACCAAAATTTTATAAATAACCCCCCAAAAAATCTACAATAGATACACACATAGCATTAATGTGAGAGGCATAAATTATTTTATAAAATAATACAACCCTTCCCCCCTTTCAAAATTAAAAGGCATACATTCCCGTTGTATGATTAACTGTTGAATATAATATAACATTTTTCGATAAAATATTTATTAAAATAAAAAATATCAAAAATATACAGTATATTTTAATTTAAAAAAAACCTAGATCCCAATGTGTTCCAACTTTTTTTGTTCCTTTTTGTTATGCGGTTTCATAATGCCTGAGATAAGTAGTTCTGGCCCGAGAATGTTATATATATTAGCGTCTGTAGCATGTATCAGGAACATATTATCATACCTGTGTCTTTTTACAGGTGACTGATGCCCGGTGAGAAGGTGTACGTAAAATATGCCCTCGTCAGCTGCAAGAAAGGAACTTGGAGACAGGTAATTAATATTTATATTAATTACTGATAACGATCAGGCTAGATATCAAATCTAGACCTGCAGAGATGTCATAGTCTCTCCCTTATACATGAAGATATATGTGTTGTTAATAAGTATATCGTCTATAGACAGCTTCTTATATAACACAGCCATATCTCAGGTACAGAGATTAGGAACATGTATGATCCTTATTCTCAATTTTTCTATTTGTAGGAATCCCCTTTATCAATGTTTAATAGAATAGACTGAACTGTCTGCAGTGTTTACAATTTCACTTTAGACTGTTGGGTGACTGACCGCAAATTTAAGACTTAACTGTACTAAGTAAAGAAAAATCAATATTTTTTTTTTGCTTCAAATATATAATTATAGCCAAAGACATTAGCCATAATAAGTCATAGCCTTTTAACCTAATTCTGAAGGGCATAATACACTGCACTTTAATACTAATGCAGTATGTTATATGAGTGATCTAAAGATCGCTATTAAAAGTCCCCTTTATAAAACACTTAAAGGCTAGGTTCACACTAAGGAATTTCCAGCCGGAATAATTATTGCCGGAGGTTTCACGGGTGCATTGCCCTCCCCATAGATGGCAATGTATTCTGTATGGATCCTAGCTAATAAATAAGTTAAAAATAGATACTGTCATACTACTGCAGTCTATTAATATATGAGCTATCAAAAGATGGCTGCTTTATGTACCTTAATGGGAATAGTTAAAAACTAAAAGAAGAAAATTAAAGCTAAT
The DNA here is from genome assembly GCF_029499605.1 of Hyla sarda. Lineage (NCBI taxonomy): Eukaryota > Metazoa > Chordata > Amphibia > Anura > Hylidae > Hyla > Hyla sarda. The sequence goes on along the minus strand of NW_026608822.1, from coordinate 39,330 downwards.
AAAATATACGAAAAACTATAGCTCCGCCTTAACAAAAACATCCCTTTAAAAAAATTGTCTCAAATATAAAATGAAATTAAAAAATAAATATATGAAAAATCCCCAAAAAACTTTATAACCCCATAAAAAATACCCTAACGATAACAACAACCATACACTGTCTGTCAGCATAATGCTGAGAGGCAGAATACACTGCACTACAATAGTGGTGCAGTGTTTCATAGAAACTATCAGATCAGGAATGACAGGTCATTCTCGTATGGGAAAAACAAAAATAGAAAGGCAGAAATGCTATGAAAAACATAAATAAATAAGAAGTAGATAAATAAATAAAACTGATTTGGACTAGTTTAAAAAGTACAAAAAATTAGGAAACGGTCGATAAAATAATAAAAAATTATCGGAATAGTTAGAGTTAAAGGGGTATTTCACAGCTCAGCGTTTGGAACAAACTGTTCCGAACGCTGGAGCCGGCGTCAGGAGCTGTTGACATCATAGCTCCGCCCCTCATGACATCACGTCCTGCCCCCTCAATGCAAGTCTGTGGGAGGGGGTGTGACGGCTCTACCCATTTAAAAATAAAAATAAATGCTTGATAAAATTATTTAAAAAATAATTTGTTGTATCAAAAATAAAATTCAGAAAAAAGAAAAGAAAATATTTAAAAAATCCCAAAAATGTTATAAATAAACCCCCAAAAAATCTACAATAGCTACAAACTTAGCATAAATATATTAAAAAATATAAAAAAATACATAAAAATGCCCAAAAAAATTTGGAACCCCATAGAAAATACCCTAACGATAACCATAACCATACACTGTCTGTCATCATAATGCTGATAGGCGTAATACACTGCACTACAATAGTAGTGCAGTGTTTCAAAGAAAGGATCAGATCAGGAGTGAAAGGTCGTTCTCGTATGGGAAAAATAAAAATAGAAACCCAGAAATGTTATGAAAAAAATAACAATAAATAAGAAGTAAATAAATAAATAAAACTGATTAGGACTAGTTTAAAAAGTATAAAAAATTTAGAAACGGTCGATAAAATTATTTAAAAAATAGCGGAATAGTTACAGAGTTGAAGGGGTACTCCACAGCTCTGAGTTTGGAACAAACTGTTCCGAAAACTGGAGACGGCGTCAGGAGCTCTTGACGTCATGGCCCCGCCTCCTCATGACGTTACACCCTGCCCCCTCAAATGAAGTCTATGGGAGGGGGTGTATCCCTTTAAAAATAAAAAATTAATGGTTGATAAAAAAATTTTTTTTTAAAAACATCAACCCGCCCCACAAAAACATCCCTTAAAAAATAAGTTTTTGGAAAAAAAAACTACAATTCAGAATAAAGAAAAGAACATTAAAAAAAAAGCACCAAAATTTTATAAATAAACCCCCAAAAAATCTACAATAGATACACACATAGCATTAATGTGAGAGGCATAAATTATTTTATAAAATAATACAACCCCTCCCCCCTTTCAAAATTAAAAGGCATACATTCCCGTTGTATGATTAACTGTTGAATATAATATAAAATTTTTCGATAAAATATTTATTAAAACAAAATATCAAAAATATACAGTATATTTTAATTAAAAAAACACCTAGATCCCAATGTGTTCCAATTTTTTTTGTTCCTTTTTGTTATGCGGTTTCATAATGCCTGAGATAAGTAGTTCTGGCCCGAGAATGTTATATATATTAGCGTCTGTAGCATGTATCAGGAACATGTTATCATACCTGTGTCTTTTTACAGGTGACTGATGCCCGGTGAGAAGGTGAACGTGACATATGCCCTCGTCAGCTGCAAGAAAGGAACTTGGAGACAGGTAATTAATATTTATATTAATTACTGATAACGATCAGGCTAGATATCAAATCTAGACCTGCAGAGATGTCATAGTCTCTCCCTTATACATGAAGATATATGTGTTGTTAATAAGTATATCGTCTATAGACAGCTTCTTATATAACACAGCCATATCTCAGGAACAGAGATTAGGAACATGTATGATCCTTATTCTCTAATTTTTTATTTGTAGGAATCCCCTTTTTCAATATTTAATAGAATAGACTGAACTGACTGCAGTGTTTACAATTTCACTTTAAACTGCTGGGTGACTGAACGCAAATTTAAGACTTAACTGTACTAAGTAAAGAAAAATCAATATTTTTTTTTTTGCTTCAAATATATAATTATAGCCAAAGACTTTAGCCATAATAATTCATAGCCTTTTAACTTAATTCTGAAGGGCATAATACACTGCACTTTAATACTAATGCAGTATGTTATATGAGTGATCTAAAGATCGCTGTTAAAAGTCCCCTTTATAAAACACTTAAAGGCTAGGTTCACACTGAGGAATTACCAGCCGGAATAATTATTGCCGGAGGTTCCACGGGTGCATTGCCCTCCCCATAGATGGCAATGTATTCTGTATGGATCCTAGCTAAAAAATAAGTTAAAAATAGACACTGTCATACTACTGCAGTCTATTAATATATGAGCTATCAAAAGATGGCTGCTTTATGTCCCTTAATGGGAATAGTTAAAAACTAAAAGAAGAAAAACAAGGCTAATAAAATATTTAAAAAAAACTATAGCTCCGCCTTAACAAATACATCCCTTTAAAAAAATTGTATCAAATATAAAATTAAATAAAAAAATAAATATATGAAAAATCCCCAAAAAACGTTATAACCCCATAAAAAATACCCTAACGATAACAACAACCATACACTGTCTGCCAGCATAATGCTGAGAGGCAGAATACACTGCACTACAATAGTGGTGCAGTGTTTCATAGAAACTATCAGATCAGGAATGACAGGTCATTCTCGTATGGGAAAAACAAAAATTGAAAGGCAGAAATGCTATGAAAAACATAAATAAATAAGAAGTAGATAAATAAATAAAACTGATTTGGACTAGTTTAAAAAGTACAAAAAATTAGGAAACGGTCGATAAAATAATAAAAAATTATCGGAATAGTTAGAGAGTTAAAGGGGTACTTCACAGCTCAGCGTTTGGAACAAACTGTTCCGAACGCTGGAGCCGGCGTCAGGAGCTGTTGACATCATAGCTCCGCCCCTCATGACATCACGCCCTGCCCCCTCAATGCAAGTCTGTGGGAGGGGGTGTGACGGCTCTACCCATTTAAAAATAAAAATAAATGCTTGATAAAATTATTTCAAAAATAATTTGTTGTATCAAAAATAAAATTCAGAGAAAAGAAAAGAAAATATTTAAAAAATCCCAAAAATGTTATAAATAAACCCCCAAAAAATCTACAATAGCTTCAAACTTAGCATAAAAATCTTAAAAAATATAAAAAAATACATAAAAATTCCCCAAAAAATTTGGAACCCCATAGAAAATACCCTAACGATAACCATAACCATACACTGTCTGTCAGCATAATGCTGATAGGCATAATACACTGCACTACAATAGTGGTGCAGTGTTTCAAAGAAAGGATCAGATCAGGAGTGAAAGGTCGTTCTCGTATGGGAAAAATAAAAATAGAAACCCAGAAATGTTATGAAAAAAATAACAATAAATAAGAAGTAAATAAATAAATAAAACTGATTAGGACTAGTTTAAAAAGTATAAAAAATTTAGAAACGGTCGATAAAATAATTTTAAAAATAGCGGAATAGTTACAGAGTTGAAGGGGTACTCCACAGCTCAGAGTTTGGAACAAACTGTTCCGAAAACTGGAGACGGCGTCAGGAGCTCTTGACGTCATGGCCCCGCCTCCTCATGACGTTACACCCTGCCCCCTCAAATGAAGTCTATGGGAGGGGGTGTATCCATTTAAAAATAAAAAATTAATGGTTGATAAAATTCTTTTTTTTTTAAAAACATCAACCCGCCCCACAAAAACATCCCTTAAAAAATGAGTTTTTTGAAAAAAAAAAACTACAATTCAGAATAAAGAAAAGGACATTTAAAAAAAGCACAAAAATTTTATAAATAAACCCCAAAAAAATCTACAATAGATACACACATAGCATTAATGTGAGAGGCATAAATTATTTTATAAAATAATACAACCCTTCCCCCCTTTCAAAATTAAAAGGCATACATTCCCGTTGTATGATTAACTGTTGAATATAATATAACATTTTTCGATAAAATATTTATTAAAATAAAAAATATCAAAAATATACAGTATATTTTAATTTAAAAAAAAACTAGATCCCAATGTGTTCCAACTTTTTTTGTTCCTTTTTGTTATGCGGTTTCATAATGCCTGAGATAAGTAGTTCTGGCCCGAAAATGTTATATATATTAGCGTCTGTAGCATGTATTAGGAACATGTTATCATACCTGTGTCTTTTTACAGGTGACTGATGCCCGGTGAGAAGGTGAACGTGACATATGCCCTCGTCAGCTGCAAGAAAGGAACTTGGAGACAGGTAATTAATATTTATATTAATTACTGATAACGATCAGGCTAGATATCAAATCTAGACCTGCAGAGATGTCATAGTCTCTCCCTTATACATGAAGATATATGTGTTGTTAATAAGTATATCGTCTATAGACAGCTTCTTATATAACACAGCCATATCTCAGGTACAGAGATTAGGAACATGTATGATCCTTATTCTCTATTTTTTTATTTGTAGGAATCCCCTTTATCAATGTTTAATAGAATAGACTGAACTGTCTGCAGTGTTTACAATTTCACTTTAGACTGTTGGGTGACTGACCGCAAATTTAAGACTTAACTGTACTAAGTAAAGAAAAATCAATATTTTTTTTTTGCTTCAAATATATAATTATAGCCAAAAACATTAGCCATAATAAGTCATAGCCTTTTAACCTAATTCTGAAGGGCATAATACACTGCACTTTAATACTAATGCAGTATGTTATATGAGTGATCTAAAGATCGCTATTAAAAGTCCCCTTTATAAAACACTTAAAGGCTAGGTTCACACTAAGGAATTTCCAGCCGAAATAATTATTGCCGGAGGTTCCACGAATGCATTGCCCTCCCCATAGATGGCAATGTATTCTGTATGGATCCTAGCTAAAAAATAAGTTAAAAATAGATACTGTCATACTACTGCAGTCTATTAATATATGAGCTATCGAAAGATGGCTGCTTTATGTACCTTAATGGGAATAGTTAAAAACTAAAAGAAGAAAATTAAATCTAATAAAATATACGAAAAACTATAGCTCCGCCTTAACAAAAATATCCCTTTAAAAAAATTGTCTCAAATAAAAAATGAAATTAAAAAATAAATATATGAAAAATCCCCAAAAAACTTTATAACCCCATAAAAAATACCCTAACGATAACAACAACCATACACTGTCTGCCAGCATAATGCTGAGAGGCAGAATACACTGCACTACAATAGTGGTGCAGTGTTTCATAGAAACTATCAGATCAGGAATGACAGGTCATTCTCGTATGGGAAAAACAAAAATAGAAAGGCAGAAATGCTATGAAAAACATAAATAAATAAGAAGTAGATAAATAAATAAAACTGATTTGGACTAGTTTAAAAAGTACAAAAAATTAGGAAACGGTCGATAAAATAATAAAAAATTATCGGAATAGTTAGAGAGTTAAAGGGGTACTTCACAGCTCAGCGTTTGGAACAAACTATTCCGAACGCTGGAGCCGACGTCAGGAGCTGTTGACATCATAGCTCCGCCCCTCATGACATCACGTCCTGCCCCCTCAATGCAAGTCTGTGGGAGGGGGTGTGACGGCTCTACCCATTTAAAAATAAAAATAAATGCTTGATAAAATTATTTTAAAAATAATTTGTTGTATCAAAAATAAAATTCAGAAAAAGAAAAGAAAATATTTAAAAAAATCCCAAAAATGTTATAAATAAACCCCCAAAAAATCTACAATAGCTACAAACTTAGCATAAATATATTAAAAAATATTAAAAAATACATAAAAATGCCCCAAAAAATTTGGAACCCCATAGAAAATACCCTAACGATAACCATAACCATACACTGTCTGTCAGCATAATGCTGATAGGCATAATACACTGCACTACAATAGTGGTGCAGTGTTTCAAAGAAAGGATCAGATCAGGAGTGAAAGGTCGTTCTCGTATGGGAAAAATAAAAATAGAAACCCAGAAATGTTATGAAAAAAATAACAATAAATAAGAAGTAAATAAATAAATAAAACTGATTAGGACTAGTTTAAAAAGTATAAAAAATTTAGAAACGGTCGATAAAATTATTTAAAAAATAGCGGAATAGTTACAGAGTTGAAGGGGTACTCCACAGCTCTGAGTTTGGAACAAACTGTTCCGAAAACTGGAGACGGCGTCAGGAGCTCTTGACGTCATGGCCCCGCCTCCTCATGACGTTACACCCTGCCCCCTCAAATGAAGTCTATGGGAGGGGGTGTATCCCTTTAAAAATAAAAAATTAATGGTTGATAAAAAAAAATTTTTTTAAAAACATCAACCCGCCCCACAAAAACATCCCTTAAAAAATAAGTTTTTGGAAAAAAAAACTACAATTCAGAATAAAGAAAAGAACATTAAAAAAAAGCACCAAAATTTTATAAATAAACCCCCAAAAAATCTACAATAGATACACACATAGCATTAATGTGAGAGGCATAAATTATTTTATAAAATAATACAACCCCTCCCCCCTTTCAAAATTAAAAGGCATACATTCCCGTTGTATGATTAACTGTTGAATATAATATAACATTTTTCGATAAAATATTTATTAAAACAAAATATCAAAAATATACAGTATATTTTAATTAAAAAAACACCTAGATCCCAATGTGTTCCAATTTTTTTTGTTCCTTTTTGTTATGCGGTTTCATAATGCCTGAGATAAGTAGTTCTGGCCCGAGAATGTTATATATATTAGCGTCTGTAGCATGTATCAGGAACATGTTATCATACCTGTGTCTTTTTACAGGTGACTGATGCCCGGTGAGAAGGTGAACGTGACATATGCCCTCGTCAGCTGCAAGAAAGGAACTTGGAGACAGGTAATTAATATTTATATTAATTACTGATAACGATCAGGCTAGATATCAAATTTAGACCTGCAGAGATGTCATAGTCTCTCCCTTATACATGAAGATATATGTGTTGTTAATAAGTATATCGTCTATAGACAGCTTCTTATATAACACAGCCATATCTCAGGAACAGAGATTAGGAACATGTATGATCCTTATTCTCTAATTTTTTATTTGTAGGAATCCCCTTTTTCAATATTTAATAGAATAGACTGAACTGACTGCAGTGTTTACAATTTCACTTTAAACTGCTGGGTGACTGAACGCAAATTTAAGACTTAACTGTACTAAGTAAAGAAAAATCAATATTTTTTTTTTGCTTCAAATATATAATTATAGCCAAAGACTTTAGCCATAATAATTCATAGCCTTTTAACTTAATTCTGAAGGGCATAATACACTGCACTTTAATACTAATGCAGTATGTTATATGAGTGATCTAAAGATCGCTGTTAAAAGTCCCCTTTATAAAACACTTAAAGGCTAGGTTCACACTGAGGAATTTCCAGCCGGAATAATTATTGCCGGAGGTTCCACGGGTGCATTGCCCTCCCCATAGATGGCAATGTATTCTGTATGGATCCTAGCTAAAAAATAAGTTAAAAATAGACACTGTCATACTACTGCAGTCTATTAATATATGAGCTATCAAAAGATGGCTGCTTTATGTCCCTTAATGGGAATAGTTCAAAACTAAAAGAAGAAAAACAAGGCTAATAAAATATAAAAAAAAAAAAAAACTTTAGCTCCGCCTTAAGAAAAACATCCCTTTAAAAAAATTGTATCAAATATAAAATGAAATTAAAAAATAAATATATGAAAAATCCCCAAAAAACTTTATAACCCCATAAAAAATACCCTAACGATAACAACAACCATACACTGTCTGTCAGCATAATGCTGAGAGGCAGAATACACTGCACTACAATAGTGGTGCAGTGTTTCATAGAAACTATCAGATCAGGAATGACAGGTCATTCTATTATGGGAAAAACAAAAATAGAAAGGCAGAAATGCTATGAAAAACATAAATAAATAAGAAGTAGATAAATAAATAAAACTGATTTGGACTAGTTTAAAAAGTACAAAAAATTAGGAAACGGTCGATAAAATAATAAAAAATTATCGGAATAGTTAGAGAGTTAAAGGGGTACTTCACAGCTCAGCGTTTGGAACAAACTGTTCCGAACGCTGGAGCCGGCGTCAGGAGCTGTTGACATCATAGCTCCGCCCCTCATGACATCACGCCCTGCCCCCTCAATGCAAGTCTGTGGGAGGGGGTGTGACGGCTCTACCCATTTAAAAATAAAAATAAATGCTTGATAAAATTATTTAAAAAATAATTTGTTGTATCAAAAATAAAATTCAGAAAAAAGAAAAGAAAATATTTAAAAACTCCCAAAAATGTTATAAATAAACCCCCAAAAAATCTACAATAGCTACAAACTTACCATAAAAATATTAAAAAATATAAAAAAAATACATAAAAATGGCCAAAAAAATTTGGAACCCCATAGAAAATACCCTAATGATAACCATAACCATACACTGTCTGTCAGCATAATGCTGATAGGCATAATACACTGCACTACAATAGTGGTGCAGTGTTTCAAAGAAAGGATCAGATCAGGAGTGAAAGGTCGTTCTCGTATGGGAAAAATAAAAATAGAAACCCAGAAATGTTATGAAAAAAATAACAATAAATAAGAAGTAAATAAATAAATAAAACTGATTAGGACTAGTTTAAAAAGTATAAAAAATTTAGAAACGGTCGATAAAATAATTTAAAAAATAGCGGAATAGTTACAGAGTTGAAGGGGTACTCCACAGCTCAGAGTTTGGAACAAACTGTTCCGAAAACTGGAGACGGCGTCAGGAGCTCTTGACGTCATGGCCCCGCCTCCTCATGACGTTACACCCTGCCCCCTCAAATGAAGTCTATGGGAGGGGGTGTATCCCTTTAAAAATAAAAAATTAATGGTTGATAAAATTCTTTTTTAAAAAAAACATCAACCCGCCCCACAAAAACATCCCTTAAAAAATAAGTTGTTGGAAAAAAAAAACTACAATTCAGAATAAAGAAAAGAACATTTAAAAAAAAGCACCAAAATTTTATAAATAACCCCCAAAAAAATCTACAATAGATACACACACAGCATTAATGTGAGAGGCATAAATTATTTTATAAAATAATACAACCCTTCCCCCCTTTCAAAATTAAAAGGCATACATTCCCGTTGTATGATTAACTGTTGAATATAATATAACATTTTTCGATAAAATATTTATTAAAATAAAAAATATCAAAAATATACAGTATATTTTAATTAAAAAAAAAACCTAGATCCCAATGTGTTCCAACTTTTTTTGTTCCTTTTTGTTATGCGGTTTCATAATGCCTGAGATAAGTAGTTCTGGCCCGAGAATGTTATATATATTAGCGTCTGTAGCATGTATCAGGAACATGTTATCATACCTGTGTCTTTTTACAGGTGACTGATGCCCGGTGAGAAGGTGAACGTGACATATGCCCTCGTCAGCTGCAAGAAAGGAACTTGGAGACAGGTAATTAATATTTATATTAATTACTGATAACGATCAGGCTAGATATCAAATCTAGACCTGCAGAGATGTCATAGTCTCTCCCTTATACATGAAGATATATGTGTTGTTAATAAGTATATCGTCTATAGACAGCTTCTTATATAACACAGCCATATCTCAGGAACAGAGATTAGGAACATGTATGATCCTTATTCTCTAATTTTTTATTTGTAGGAATCCCCTTTTTCAATATTTAATAGAATAGACTGAACTGTCTGCAGTGTTTACAATTTCACTTTAGACTGTTGGGTGACTGACCGCAAATTTAAGACTTAACTGTACTAAGTAAAGAAAAATCAATATTTTTTTTTGCTTCAAATATATTATTATAGCCAAAGACATTAGCCATAATAAGTCATAGCCTTTTAACCTAATTATGAAGGGCATGATACACTGCACTTTAATACTAATGCAGTATGTTATATGAGTGATCTAAAGATCGCTATTAAAAGTCCCCTTTATAAAACACTTAAAGGCTAGGTTCACACTAAGGAATTTCCAGCCGGAATAATTATTGCCGGAGGTTTCACGGGTGCATTGCCCTCCCCATAGATGGCAATGTATTCTGTATGGATCCTAGCTAATAAATAAGTTAAAAATAGATACTGTCATACTACTGCAGTCTATTAATATATGAGCTATCAAAAGATGGCTGCTTTATGTACCTTAATGGGAATAGTTAAAAACTAAAAGAAGAAAATTAAAGCTAATAAAATATACGAAAAACTATAGCTCCGCCTTAACAAAAACATCCCTTTAAAAAAATTGTCTCAAATATAAAATGAAATTAAAAAATAAATATATGAAAAATCCCCAAAAAACTTTATAACCCCATAAAAAATACCCTAACGATAACAACAACCATACACTGTCTGTCAGCATAATGCTGAGAGGCAGAATACACTGCACTACAATAGTGGTGCAGTGTTTCATAGAAACTATCAGATCAGGAATGACAGGTCATTCTCGTATGGGAAAAACAAAAATAGAAAGGCAGAAATGCTATGAAAAACATAAATAAATAAGAAGTAGATAAATAAATAAAACTGATTTGGACTAGTTTAAAAAGTACAAAAAATTAGGAAACGGTCGATAAAATAATAAAAAATTATCGGAATAGTTAGAGAGTTAAAGGGGTACTTCACAGCTCAGCGTTTGGAACAAACTGTTCCGAACGCTGGAGCCGGTGTCAATAGCTGTTGACATCATAGCTCCGCCCCTCATGACATCACGCCCTGCCCCCTCAATGCAAGTCTGTGGGAGGGGGTGTGACGGCTCTACCCATTTAAAAATAAAAATAAATGCTTGATAAAATTATTTAAAAAATAATTTGTTGTATCAAAAATAAAATTCAGAAAAAAGAAAAGAAAATATTTAAAAAATCCCAAAAATGTTATAAATAAACCCCCAAAAAATCTACAATAGCTACAAACTTAGCATAAAAATATTAAAAAATATAAAAAAAATACATAAAAATGGCCCAAAAAATTTGGAACCCCATAGAAAATACCCTAATGATAACCATAACCATACACTGTCTGTCAGCATAATGCTGATAGGCATAATACACTGCACTACAATAGTGGTGCAGTGTTTCAAAGAAAGGATCAGATCAGGAGTGAAAGGTCGTTCTCGTATGGGAAAAATAAAAATAGAAACCCAGAAATGTTATGAAAAAAATAACAATAAATAAGAAGTAAATAAATAAATAAAACTGATTAGGACTAGTTTAAAAAGTATAAAAAATTTAGAAACGGTCGATAAAATAATTTAAAAAATAGCGGAATAGTTACAGAGTTGAAGGGGTACTCCACAGCTCAGAGTTTGGAACAAACTGTTCCGAAAACTGGAGACGGCGTCAGGAGCTCTTGACGTCATGGCCCCGCCTCCTCATGACGTTACACCCTGCCCCCTCAAATGAAGTCTATGGGAGGGGGTGTATCCCTATAAAAATAAAAAATTAATGGTTGATAAAATTCTTTTTTAAAAAAAACATCAACCCGCCCCACAAAAACATCCCTTAAAAAATAAGTTGTTGGGAAAAAAAAACTACAATTCAGAATAAAGAAAAGAACATTTAAAAAAAAGCACCAAAATTTTATAAATAACCCCCCAAAAAAATCTACAATAGATACACACATAGCATTAATGTGAGAGGCATAAATTATTTTATAAAATAATACAACCATTCCCCCCTTTCAAAATTAAAAGGCATACATTCCCGTTGTATGATTAACTGTTGAATATAATATAACATTTTTCGATAAAATATTTATTAAAATAAAAAATATCAAAAATATACAGTATATTTTAATTTAAAAAAAACCTAGATCCCAATGTGTTCCAACTTTTTTTGTTCCTTTTTGTTATGCGGTTTCATAATGCCTGAGATAAGTAGTTCTGGCCCGAGAATGTTTAATATATTAGCGTCTGTAGCATGTATCAGGAACATGTTATCATACCTGTGTCTTTTTACAGGTGACTGATGCCCGGTGAGAAGGTGTACGTGACATATGCCCTCGTCAGCTGCAAGAAAGGAACTTGGAGACAGGTAATTAATATTTATATTAATTACTGATAACGATCAGGCTAGATATCAAATCTAGACCTGCAGAGATGTCATAGTCTCTCCCTTATACATGAAGATATATGTGTTGTTAATAAGTATATCGTCTATAGACAGCTTCTTATATAACACAGCCATATCTCAGGTACATAGATTAGGAACATGTATGATCCTTATTCTCAATTTTTCTATTTGTAGGAATCCCCTTTATCAATGTTTAATAGAATAGACTGAACTGTCTGCAGTGTTTACAATTTCACTTTAGACTGTTGGGTGACTGACCGCAAATTTAAGACTTAACTGTACTAAGTAAAGAAAAATCAATATTTTTTTTGCTTCAAATATATAATTATAGCCAAAGACATTAGCCATAATAAGTCATAGCCTTTTAACCTAATTCTGAAGGGCATAATACACTGCACTTTAATACTAATGCAGTATGTTATATGAGTGATCTAAAGATCGCTATTAAAAGTCCCCTTTATAAAACACTTAAAGGCTAGGTTCACACTAAGGAATTTCCAGCCGGAATAATTAATGCCGGAGGTTCCACGGGTGCATTGCCCTCCCCATAGATGGCAATGTATTCTGTATGGATCCTAGCTAAAAAATAAGTTAAAAATAGATACTGTCATACTACTGCAGTCTATTAATATATGAGCTATCGAAAGATGGCTGCTTTATGTACCTTAATGGGAATAGTTCAAAACTAAAAGAAGAAAAACAAGGCTAATAAAATATAAAAAAAAAAACTTTAGCTCCGCCTTAAGAAAAACATCCCTTAAAAAAATTGTATCAAATATAAAATGAAATTAAAAAATAAATATATGAAAAATCCCCAAAAAACTTTATAACCCCATAAAAAATACCCTAACGATAACAACAACCATACACTGTCTGTCAGCATAATGCTGAGAGGCAGAATACACTGCACTACAATAGTGGTGCAGTGTTTCATAGAAACTATCAGATCAGGAATGACAGGTCATTCTATTATGGGAAAAACAAAAATAGAAAGGCAGAAATGCTATGAAAAACATAAATAAATAAGAAGTAGATAAATAAATAAAACTGATTTGGACTAGTTTAAAAAGTACAAAAAATTAGGAAACGGTCGATAAAATAATAAAAAATTATCGGAATAGTTAGAGAGTTAAAGGGGTACTTCACAGCTCAGCTTTTGGAACAAACTGTTCCGAACGCTGGAGCCGGCGTGAGGAGCTGTTGACATCATAGCTCCGCCCCTCATGACATCACGCCCTGCCCCCTCAATGCAAGTCTGTGGGAGGGGGTGTGACGGCTCTACCCATTTAAAAATAAAAATAAATGCTTGATAAAATTATTTAAAAAATAATTTGTTGTATCAAAAATAAAATTCAGAAAAAAGAAAAGAAAATATTTAAAAACTCCCAAAAATGTTATAAATAAACCCCCAAAAAATCTACAATAGCTACAAACTTAGCATAAAAATATTAAAAAATATAAAAAAATACATAAAAATGGCCAAAAAATTTTGGAACCCCATAGAAAATACCCTAATGATAACCATAACCATACACTGTCTGTCAGCATAATGCTGATAGGCATAATACACTGCACTACAATAGTGGTTCAGTGTTTCAAAGAAAGGATCAGATCAGGAGTGAAAGGTCGTTCTCGTATGGGAAAAATAAAAATAGAAACCCAGAAATGTTATGAAAAAAATAACAATAAATAAGAAGTAAATAAATAAATAAAACTGATTAGGACTAGTTTAAAAAGTATAAAAAATTTAGAAACGGTCGATAAAATAATTTCAAAAATAGCGGAATAGTTACAGAGTTGAAGGGGTACTCCACAGCTCAGAGTTTGGAACAAACTGTTCCGAAAACTGGAAACGGCGTCAGGAACTCTTGACGTCATGGCCCCGCCTCCTCATGACGTTACACCCTGCCCCCTCAAATGAAGTCTATGGGAGGGGGTGTATCCCTTTAAAAATAAAAAATTAATGGTTGATAAAATTCTTTTTAAAAAAAAACATCAACCCGCCCCACAAAAACATCCCTTAAAAAATAAGTTTTTCGGAAAAAAAAACTACAATTCAGAATAAAGAAAAGAACATTTAAAAAAGAGCACCAAAATTTTATAAATAAACCCCAAAAAAATCTACAATAGATACACACATAGCATTAATGTGAGAGGCATAAATTATTTTATAAAATAATACAACCCCTCCCCCCTTTCAAAATTAAAAGGCATACATTCCCGTTGTATGATTAACTGTTGAATATAATATAACATTTTTCGATAAAATATTTATTAAAACAAAATATCAAAAATATACAGTATATTTTAATTAAAAAAACACCTAGATCCCAATGTGTTCCAATTTTTTTTGTTCCTTTTTGTTATGCGGTTTCATAATGCCTGAGATAAGTAGTTCTGGCCCGAGAATGTTATATATATTAGCGTCTGTAGCATGTATCAGGAACATGTTATCATACCTGTGTCTTTTTACAGGTGACTGATGCCCGGTGAGAAGGTGTACGTGACATATGCCCTCGTCAGCTGCAAGAAAGGAACTTGGAGACAGGTAATTAATATTTATATTAATTACTGATAACGATCAGGCTAGATATCAAATCTAGACCTGCAGAGATGTCATAGTCTCTCCCTTATACATGAAGATATATGTGTTGTTAATAAGTATATCGTCTATAGACAGCTTCTTATATAACACAGCCATATCTCAGGAACAGAGATTAGGAACATGTATGATCCTTATTCTCTAATTTTTTATTTGTAGGAATCCCCTTTTTCAATATTTAATAGAATAGACTGAACTGTCTGCAGTGTTTACAATTTCACTTTAGACTGTTGGGTGACTGACCGCAAATTTAAGACTTAACTGTACTAAGTAAAGAAAAATCTATATTTTTTTTTTGCTTCAAATATATAATTATAGCCAAAGACATTAGCCATAATAAGTCATAGCCTTTTAACCTAATTCTGAAGGGCATAATACACTGCACTTTAATACTAATGCAGTATGTTATATGAGTGATCTAAAGATCGCTATTAAAAGTCCCCTTTATAAAACACTTAAAGGCTAGGTTCACACTAAGGAATTTCCAGCTGGAATAATTATTGCCGGAGGTTCCACGGGTGCATTGCCCTCCCCATAGATGGCAATGTATTCTGTATGGATCCTAGCTAAAAAATAAGTTAAAAATAGATACTGTCATACTACTGCAGTCTATTAATATATGAGCTATCGAAAGATGGCTGCTTTATGTACCTTAATGGGAATAGTTCAAAACTAAAAGAAGAAAAACAAGGCTAATAAAATATAAAAAAAAAAAAAACTTTAGCTCCGCCTTAAGAAAAACATCCCTTTAAAAAAATTGTATCAAATATAAAATGAAATTAAAAAATAAATATATGAAAAATCCCCAAAAAACTTTATAACCCCATAAAAAATACTCTAACGATAACAACAACCATACACTGTCTGTCAGCATAATGCTGAGAGGCAGAATACACTGCACTACAATAGTGGTGCAGTGTTTCATAGAAACTATCATATCAGGAATGACAGGTCATTCTATTATGGGAAAAACAAAAATAGAAAGGCAGAAATGCTATGAAAAACATAAATAAATAAGAAGTAGATAAATAAATAAAACTGATTTGGACTAGTTTAAAAAGTACAAAAAATTAGGAAACGGTCGATAAAATAATAAAAAATTATCGGAATAGTTAGAGAGTTAAAGGGGTACTTCACAGCTCAGCTTTTGGAACAAACTGTTCCGAACGCTGGAGCCGGCGTGAGGAGCTGTTGACATCATAGCTCCGCCCCTCATGACATCACGCCCTGCCCCCTCAATGCAAGTCTGTGGGAGGGGGTGTGACGGCTCTACCCATTTAAAAATAAAAATAAATGCTTGATAAAATTATTTAAAAAATAATTTGTTGTATCAAAAATAAAATTCAGAAAAAAGAAAAGAAAATATTTAAAAACTCCCAAAAATGTTATAAATAAACCCCCAAAAAATCTACAATAGCTACAAACTTAGCATAAAAATATTAAAAAATATAAAAAAATACATAAAAATGGCCAAAAAAATTTGGAACCCCATAGAAAATACCCTAATGATAACCATAACCATACACTGTCTGTCAGCATAATGCTGATAGGCATAATACACTGCACTACAATAGTGGTGCAGTGTTTCAAAGAAAGGATCAGATCAGGAGTGAAAGGTCGTTCTCGTATGGGAAAAATAAAAATAGAAACCCAGAAATGTTATGAAAAAAATAACAATAAATAAGAAGTAAATAAATAAATAAAACTGATTAGGACTAGTTTAAAAAGTATAAAAAATTTTGAAACGGTCGATAAAATAATTTAAAAAATAGCGGAATAGTTACAGAGTTGAAGGGGTACTCCACAGCTCAGAATTTGGAACAAACTGTTCCGAAAACTGGAGACGGCGTCAGGAGCTCTTGACGTCATGGCCCCGCCTCCTCATGACGTTACACCCTGCCCCCTCAAATGAAGTCTATGGGAGGGGGTGTATCCCTTTAAAAATAAAAAATTAATGGTTGATAAAATTCTTTTTTTTTAAAAACATCAACCCGCCCCACAAAAACATCCCTTAAAAAATAAGTTGTTGGGAAAAAAAAACTACAATTCAGAATAAAGAAAAGAACATTTAAAAAAAAGCACCAAAATTTTATAAATAACCCCCCAAAAAATCTACAATAGATACACACATAGCATTAATGTGAGAGGCATAAATTATTTTATAAAATAATACAACCCTTCCCCCCTTTCAAAATTAAAAGGCATACATTCCCGTTGTATGATTAACTGTTGAATATAATATAACATTTTTCGATAAAATATTTATTAAAATAAAAAATATCAAAAATATACAGTATATTTTAATTTAAAAAAAACCTAGATCCCAATGTGTTCCAACTTTTTTTGTTCCTTTTTGTTATGCGGTTTCATAATGCCTGAGATAAGTAGTTCTGGCCCGAGAATGTTATATATATTAGCGTCTGTAGCATGTATCAGGAACATATTATCATACCTGTGTCTTTTTACAGGTGACTGATGCCCGGTGAGAAGGTGTACGTAAAATATGCCCTCGTCAGCTGCAAGAAAGGAACTTGGAGACAGGTAATTAATATTTATATTAATTACTGATAACGATCAGGCTAGATATCAAATCTAGACCTGCAGAGATGTCATAGTCTCTCCCTTATACATGAAGATATATGTGTTGTTAATAAGTATATCGTCTATAGACAGCTTCTTATATAACACAGCCATATCTCAGGTACAGAGATTAGGAACATGTATGATCCTTATTCTCAATTTTTCTATTTGTAGGAATCCCCTTTATCAATGTTTAATAGAATAGACTGAACTGTCTGCAGTGTTTACAATTTCACTTTAGACTGTTGGGTGACTGACCGCAAATTTAAGACTTAACTGTACTAAGTAAAGAAAAATCAATATTTTTTTTTTGCTTCAAATATATAATTATAGCCAAAGACATTAGCCATAATAAGTCATAGCCTTTTAACCTAATTCTGAAGGGCATAATACACTGCACTTTAATACTAATGCAGTATGTTATATGAGTGATCTAAAGATCGCTATTAAAAGTCCCCTTTATAAAACACTTAAAGGCTAGGTTCACACTAAGGAATTTCCAGCCGGAATAATTATTGCCGGAGGTTTCACGGGTGCATTGCCCTCCCCATAGATGGCAATGTATTCTGTATGGATCCTAGCTAAAAAATAAGTTAAAAATAGATACTGTCATACTACTGCAGTCTATTAATATATGAGCTATCGAAAGATGGCTGCTTTATGTACCTTAATGGGAATAGTTCAAAACTAAAAGAAGAAAAACAAGGCTAATAAAATATAAAAAAAAAAACTTTAGCTCCGCCTTAAGAAAAACATCCCTTAAAAAAATTGTATCAAATATAAAATGAAATTAAAAAATAAATATATGAAAAATCCCCAAAAAACTTTATAACCCCATAAAAAATACCCTAACGATAACAACAACCATACACTGTCTGTCAGCATAATGCTGAGAGGCAGAATACACTGCACTACAATAGTGGTGCAGTGTTTCATAGAAACTATCAGATCAGGAATGACAGGTCATTCTATTATGGGAAAAACAAAAATAGAAAGGCAGAAATGCTATGAAAAACATAAATAAATAAGAAGTAGATAAATAAATAAAACTGATTTGGACTAGTTTAAAAAGTACAAAAAATTAGGAAACGGTCGATAAAATAATAAAAAATTATCGGAATAGTTAGAGAGTTAAAGGGGTACTTCACAGCTCAGCTTTTGGAACAAACTGTTCCGAACGCTGGAGCCGGCGTGAGGAGCTGTTGACATCATAGCTCCGCCCCTCATGACATCACGCCCTGCCCCCTCAATGCAAGTCTGTGGGAGGGGGTGTGACGGCTCTACCCATTTAAAAATAAAAATAAATGCTTGATAAAATTATTTAAAAAATAATTTGTTGTATCAAAAATAAAATTCAGAAAAAAGAAAAGAAAATATTTAAAAACTCCCAAAAATGTTATAAATAAACCCCCAAAAAATCTACAATAGCTACAAACTTAGCATAAAAATATTAAAAAATATAAAAAAATACATAAAAATGGCCAAAAAATTTTGGAACCCCATAGAAAATACCCTAATGATAACCATAACCATACACTGTCTGTCAGCATAATGCTGATAGGCATAATACACTGCACTACAATAGTGGTGCAGTGTTTCAAAGAAAGGATCAGATCAGGAGTGAAAGGTCGTTCTCGTATGGGAAAAATAAAAATAGAAACCCAGAAATGTTATGAAAAAAATAACAATAAATAAGAAGTAAATAAATAAATAAAACTGATTAGGACTAGTTTAAAAAGTATAAAAAATTTAGAAACGGTCGATAAAATAATTTCAAAAATAGCGGAATAGTTACAGAGTTGAAGGGGTACTCCACAGCTCAGAGTTTGGAACAAACTGTTCCGAAAACTGGAAACGGCGTCAGGAACTCTTGACGTCATGGCCCCGCCTCCTCATGACGTTACACCCTGCCCCCTCAAATGAAGTCTATGGGAGGGGGTGTATCCCTTTAAAAATAAAAAATTAATGGTTGATAAAATTCTTTTTAAAAAAAAACATCAACCCGCCCCACAAAAACATCCCTTAAAAAATAAGTTTTTCGGAAAAAAAAACTACAATTCAGAATAAAGAAAAGAACATTTAAAAAAGAGCACCAAAATTTTATAAATAAACCCCAAAAAAATCTACAATAGATACACACATAGCTTTAATGTGAGAGGCATAAATTATTTTATAAAATAATACAACCCCTCCCCCCTTTCAAAATTAAAAGGCATACATTCCCGTTGTATGATTAACTGTTGAATATAATATAACATTTTTCGATAAAATATTTATTAAAACAAAATATCAAAAATATACAGTATATTTTAATTAAAAAAACACCTAGATCCCAATGTGTTCCAATTTTTTTTGTTCCTTTTTGTTATGCGGTTTCATAATGCCTGAGATAAGTAGTTCTGGCCCGAGAATGTTATATATATTAGCGTCTGTAGCATGTATCAGGAACATGTTATCATACCTGTGTCTTTTTACAGGTGACTGATGCCCGGTGAGAAGGTGAACGTGACATATGCCCTCGTCAGCTGCAAGAAAGGAACTTGGAGACAGGTAATTAATATTTATATTAATTACTGATAACGATCAGGCTAGATATCAAATCTAGACCTGCAGAGATGTCATAGTCTCTCCCTTATACATGAAGATATATGTGTTGTTAATAAGTATATCGTCTATAGACAGCTTCTTATATAACACAGCCATATCTCAGGAACAGAGATTAGGAACATGTATGATCCTTATTCTCTAATTTTTTATTTGTAGGAATCCCCTTTTTCAATATTTAATAGAATAGACTGAACTGTCTGCAGTGTTTACAATTTCACTTTAGACTGTTGGGTGACTGACCGCAAATTTAAGACTTAACTGTACTAAGTAAAGAAAAATCTATATTTTTTTTTTGCTTCAAATATATAATTATAGCCAAAGACATTAGCCATAATAAGTCATAGCCTTTTAACCTAATTCTGAAGGGCATAATACACTGCACTTTAATACTAATGCAGTATGTTATATGAGTGATCTAAAGATCGCTATTAAAAGTCCCCTTTATAAAACACTTAAAGGCTAGGTTCACACTAAGGAATTTCCAGCTGGAATAATTATTGCCGGAGGTTCCACGGGTGTATTGCCCTCCCCATAGATGGCAATGTATTCTGTATGGATCCTAGCTAAAAAATAAGTTAAAAATAGATACTGTCATACTACTGCAGTCTATTAATATATGAGCTATCGAAAGATGGCTGCTTTATGTACCTTAATGGGAATAGTTCAAAACTAAAAGAAGAAAAACAAGGCTAATAAAATATAAAAAAAAAAAAACTTTAGCTCCGCCTTAAGAAAAACATCCCTTTAAAAAAATTGTATCAAATATAAAATGAAATTAAAAAATAAATATATGAAAAATCCCCAAAAAACTTTATAACCCCATAAAAAATACTCTAACGATAACAACAACCATACACTGTCTGTCAGCATAATGCTGAGAGGCAGAATACACTGCACTACAATAGTGGTGCAGTGTTTCATAGAAACTATCATATCAGGAATGACAGGTCATTCTATTATGGGAAAAACAAAAATAGAAAGGCAGAAATGCTATGAAAAACATAAATAAATAAGAAGTAGATAAATAAATAAAACTGATTTGGACTAGTTTAAAAAGTACAAAAAATTAGGAAACGGTCGATAAAATAATAAAAAATTATCGGAATAGTTAGAGAGTTAAAGGGGTACTTCACAGCTCAGCTTTTGGAACAAACTGTTCCGAACGCTGGAGCCGGCGTGAGGAGCTGTTGACATCATAGCTCCGCCCCTCATGACATCACGCCCTGCCCCCTCAATGCAAGTCTGTGGGAGGGGGTGTGACGGCTCTACCCATTTAAAAATAAAAATAAATGCTTGATAAAATTATTTAAAAAATAATTTGTTGTATCAAAAATAAAATTCAGAAAAAAGAAAAGAAAATATTTAAAAACTCCCAAAAATGTTATAAATAAACCCCCAAAAAATCTACAATAGCTACAAACTTAGCATAAAAATATTAAAAAATATAAAAAAATACATAAAAATGGCCAAAAAAATTTGGAACCCCATAGAAAATACCCTAATGATAACCATAACCATACACTGTCTGTCAGCATAATGCTGATAGGCATAATACACTGCACTACAATAGTGGTGCAGTGTTTCAAAGAAAGGATCAGATCAGGAGTGAAAGGTCGTTCTCGTATGGGAAAAATAAAAATAGAAACCCAGAAATGTTATGAAAAAAATAACAATAAATAAGAAGTAAATAAATAAATAAAACTGATTAGGACTAGTTTAAAAAGTATAAAAAATTTTGAAACGGTCGATAAAATAATTTAAAAAATAGCGGAATAGTTACAGAGTTGAAGGGGTACTCCACAGCTCAGAATTTGGAACAAACTGTTCCGAAAACTGGAGACGGCGTCAGGAGCTCTTGACGTCATGGCCCCGCCTCCTCATGACGTTACACCCTGCCCCCTCAAATGAAGTCTATGGGAGGGGGTGTATCCCTTTAAAAATAAAAAATTAATGGTTGATAAAATTCTTTTTTTTAAAAAACATCAACCCGCCCCACAAAAACATCCCTTAAAAAATAAGTTGTTGGGAAAAAAAAACTACAATTCAGAATAAAGAAAAGAACATTTAAAAAAAAGCACCAAAATTTTATAAATAACCCCCAAAAAAATCTACAATAGATACACACATAGCATTAATGTGTGAGGCATAAATTATTTTATAAAATAATACAAGCCTTCCCCCCTTTCAAAATTAAAAGGCATACATTCCCGTTGTATGATTAACTGTTGAATATAATATAAAATTTTTCGATAAAATATTTATTAAAATAAAAAATATCAAAAATATACAGTATATTTTAATTTAAAAAAAACCTAGATCCCAATGTGTTCCAACTTTTTTTGTTCCTTTTTGTTATGCGGTTTCATAATGCCTGAGATAAGTAGTTCTGGCCCGAGAATGTTATATATATTAGCGTCTGTAGCATGTATCAGGAACATATTATCATACCTGTGTCT
Organism: Hyla sarda; assembly: GCF_029499605.1. Classification (NCBI taxonomy): domain Eukaryota; kingdom Metazoa; phylum Chordata; class Amphibia; order Anura; family Hylidae; genus Hyla; species Hyla sarda. The sequence goes on along the minus strand of NW_026608822.1, from coordinate 16,847 downwards.
TTTTACAGGTGACTGATGCCCGGTGAGAAGGTGTACGTGACATATGCCCTCGTCAGCTGCAAGAAAGGAACTTGGAGACAGGTAATTAATATTTATATTAATTACTGATAACGATCAGGCTAGATATCAAATCTAGACCTGCAGAGATGTCATAGTCTCTCCCTTATACATGAAGATATATGTGTTGTTAATAAGTATATCGTCTATAGACAGCTTCTTATATAACACAGCCATATCTCAGGTACAGAGATTAGGAACATGTATGATCCTTATTCTCAATTTTTCTATTTGTAGGAATCCCCTTTATCAATGTTTAATAGAATAGACTGAACTGTCTGCAGTGTTTACAATTTCACTTTAGACTGTTGGGTGACTGACCGCAAATTTAAGACTTAACTGTACTAAGTAAAGAAAAATCAATATTTTTTTTTTGCTTCAAATATATAATTATAGCCAAAGACATTAGCCATAATAAGTCATAGCCTTTTAACCTAATTCTGAAGGGCATAATACACTGCACTTTAATACTAATGCAGTATGTTATATGAGTGATCTAAAGATCGCTATTAAAAGTCCCCTTTATAAAACACTTAAAGGCTAGGTTCACACTAAGGAATTTCCAGCCGGAATAATTATTGCCGGAGGTTTCACGGGTGCATTGCCCTCCCCATAGATGGCAATGTATTCTGTATGGATCCTAGCTTATAAATAAGTTAAAAATAGATACTGTCATACTACTGCAGTCTATTAATATATGAGCTATCAAAAGATGGCTGCTTTATGTACCTTAATGGGAATAGTTAAAAACTAAAAGAAGAAAATTAAAGCTAATAAAATATACGAAAAACTATAGCTCCGCCTTAACAAAAACATCCCTTTAAAAAAATTGTCTCAAATATAAAATGAAATTAAAAAATAAATATATGAAAAATCCCCAAAAAACTTTATAACCCCATAAAAAATACCCTAACGATAACAACAACCATACACTGTCTGTCAGCATAATGCTGAGAGGCAGAATACACTGCACTACAATAGTGGTGCAGTGTTTCATAGAAACTATCAGATCAGGAATGACAGGTCATTCTCGTATGGGAAAAACAAAAATAGAAAGGCAGAAATGCTATGAAAAACATAAATAAATAAGAAGTAGATAAATAAATAAAACTGATTTGGACTAGTTTAAAAAGTACAAAAAATTAGGAAACGGTCGATAAAATAATAAAAAATTATCGGAATAGTTAGAGAGTTAAAGGGGTATTTCACAGCTCAGCGTTTGGAACAAACTGTTCCGAACGCTGGAGCCGGCGTCAGGAGCTGTTGACATCATAGCTCCGCCCCTCATGACATCACGTCCTGCCCCCTCAATGCAAGTCTGTGGGAGGGGGTGTGACGGCTCTACCCATTTAAAAATAAAAAATAAATGCTTGATAAAATTATTTAAAAAATAATTTGTTGTATCAAAAATAAAATTCAGAAAAAAGAAAAGAAAATATTTAAAAAATCCCAAAAATGTTATAAATAAACCCCCAAAAAATCTACAATAGCTACAAACTTAGCATAAATATATTAAAAAATATAAAAAAATACATAAAAATGCCCAAAAAAATTTGGAACCCCATAGAAAATACCCTAACGATAACCATAACCATACACTGTCTGTCATCATAATGCTGATAGGCGTAATACACTGCACTACAATAGTAGTGCAGTGTTTCAAAGAAAGGATCAGATCAGGAGTGAAAGGTCGTTCTCGTATGGGAAAAATAAAAATAGAAACCCAGAAATGTTATGAAAAAAATAACAATAAATAAGAAGTAAATAAATAAATAAAACTGATTAGGACTAGTTTAAAAAGTATAAAAAATTTAGAAACGGTCGATAAAATTATTTAAAAAATAGCGGAATAGTTACAGAGTTGAAGGGGTACTCCACAGCTCTGAGTTTGGAACAAACTGTTCCGAAAACTGGAGACGGCGTCAGGAGCTCTTGACGTCATGGCCCCGCCTCCTCATGACGTTACACCCTGCCCCCTCAAATGAAGTCTATGGGAGGGGGTGTATCCCTTTAAAAATAAAAAATTAATGGTTGATAAAAAAATTTTTTTTTAAAAACATCAACCCGCCCCACAAAAACATCCCTTAAAAAATAAGTTTTTGGAAAAAAAAACTACAATTCAGAATAAAGAAAAGAACATTAAAAAAAAAGCACCAAAATTTTATAAATAAACCCCCAAAAAATCTACAATAGATACACACATAGCATTAATGTGAGAGGCATAAATTATTTTATAAAATAATACAACCCCTCCCCCCTTTCAAAATTAAAAGGCATACATTCCCGTTGTATGATTAACTGTTGAATATAATATAACATTTTTCGATAAAATATTTATTAAAACAAAATATCAAAAATATACAGTATATTTTAATTAAAAAAACACCTAGATCCCAATGTGTTCCAATTTTTTTTGTTCCTTTTTGTTATGCGGTTTCATAATGCCTGAGATAAGTAGTTCTGGCCCGAGAATGTTATATATATTAGCGTCTGTAGCATGTATCAGGAACATGTTATCATACCTGTGTCTTTTTACAGGTGACTGATGCCCGGTGAGAAGGTGAACGTGACATATGCCCTCGTCAGCTGCAAGAAAGGAACTTGGAGACAGGTAATTAATATTTATATTAATTACTGATAACGATCAGGCTAGATATCAAATCTAGACCTGCAGAGATGTCATAGTCTCTCCCTTATACATGAAGATATATGTGTTGTTAATAAGTATATCGTCTATAGACAGCTTCTTATATAACACAGCCATATCTCAGGAACAGAGATTAGGAACATGTATGATCCTTATTCTCTAATTTTTTATTTGTAGGAATCCCCTTTTTCAATATTTAATAGAATAGACTGAACTGACTGCAGTGTTTACAATTTCACTTTAAACTGCTGGGTGACTGAACGCAAATTTAAGACTTAACTGTACTAAGTAAAGAAAAATCAATATTTTTTTTTTGCTTCAAATATATAATTATAGCCAAAGACTTTAGCCATAATAATTCATAGCCTTTTAACTTAATTCTGAAGGGCATAATACACTGCACTTTAATACTAATGCAGTATGTTATATGAGTGATCTAAAGATCGCTGTTAAAAGTCCCCTTTATAAAACACTTAAAGGCTAGGTTCACACTGAGGAATTTCCAGCCGGAATAATTATTGCCGGAGGTTCCACGGGTGCATTGCCCTCCCCATAGATGGCAATGTATTCTGTATGGATCCTAGCTAAAAAATAAGTTAAAAATAGACACTGTCATACTACTGCAGTCTATTAATATATGAGCTATCAAAAGATGGCTGCTTTATGTCCCTTAATGGGAATAGTTAAAAACTAAAAGAAGAAAAACAAGGCTAATAAAATATTTAAAAAAAACTATAGCTCCGCCTTAACAAATACATCCCTTTAAAAAAATTGTATCAAATATAAAATTAAATAAAAAAATAAATATATGAAAAATCCCCAAAAAACGTTATAACCCCATAAAAAATACCCTAACGATAACAACAACCATACACTGTCTGCCAGCATAATGCTGAGAGGCAGAATACACTGCACTACAATAGTGGTGCAGTGTTTCATAGAAACTATCAGATCAGGAATGACAGGTCATTCTCGTATGGGAAAAACAAAAATTGAAAGGCAGAAATGCTATGAAAAACATAAATAAATAAGTAGATAAATAAATAAAACTGATTTGGACTAGTTTAAAAAGTACAAAAAATTAGGAAACGGTCGATAAAATAATAAAAAATTATCGGAATAGTTAGAGAGTTAAAGGGGTACTTCACAGCTCAGCGTTTGGAACAAACTGTTCCGAACGCTGGAGCCGGCGTCAGGAGCTGTTGACATCATAGCTCCGCCCCTCATGACATCACGCCCTGCCCCCTCAATGCAAGTCTGTGGGAGGGGGTGTGACGGCTCTACCCATTTAAAAATAAAAATAAATGCTTGATAAAATTATTTAAAAAATAATTTGTTGTATCAAAAATAAAATTCAGAGAAAAGAAAAGAAAATATTTAAAAAATCCCAAAAATGTTATAAATAAACCCCCAAAAAATCTACAATAGCTTCAAACTTAGCATAAAAATCTTAAAAAATATAAAAAAAATACATAAAAATTCCCCAAAAAATTTGGAACCCCATAGAAAATACCCTAACGATAACCATAACCATACACTGTCTGTCAGCATAATGCTGATAGGCATAATACACTGCACTACAATAGTGGTGCAGTGTTTCAAAGAAAGGATCAGATCAGGAGTGAAAGGTCGTTCTCGTATGGGAAAAATAAAAATAGAAACCCAGAAATGTTATGAAAAAAAAAACAATAAATAAGAAGTAAATAAATAAATAAAACTGATTAGGACTAGTTTAAAAAGTATAAAAAATTTAGAAACGGTCGATAAAATAATTTTAAAAATAGCGGAATAGTTACAGAGTTGAAGGGGTACTCCACAGCTCAGAGTTTGGAACAAACTGTTCCGAAAACTGGAGACGGCGTCAGGAGCTCTTGACGTCATGGCCCCGCCTCCTCATGACGTTACACCCTGCCCCCTCAAATGAAGTCTATGGGAGGGGGTGTATCCATTTAAAAATAAAAAATTAATGGTTGATAAAATTCTTTTTTTTTTAAAAACATCAACCCGCCCCACAAAAACATCCCTTAAAAAATGAGTTTTTTGAAAAAAAAAACTACAATTCAGAATAAAGAAAAGGACATTTAAAAAAAGCACAAAAATTTTATAAATAAACCCCAAAAAAATCTACAATAGATACACACATAGCATTAATGTGAGAGGCATAAATTATTTTATAAAATAATACAACCCTTCCCCCCTTTCAAAATTAAAAGGCATACATTCCCGTTGTATGATTAACTGTTGAATATAATATAACATTTTTCGATAAAATATTTATTAAAATAAAAAATATCAAAAATATACAGTATATTTTAATTTAAAAAAAAACTAGATCCCAATGTGTTCCAACTTTTTTTGTTCCTTTTTGTTATGCGGTTTCATAATGCCTGAGATAAGTAGTTCTGGCCCGAAAATGTTATATATATTAGCGTCTGTAGCATGTATTAGGAACATGTTATCATACCTGTGTCTTTTTACAGGTGACTGATGCCCGGTGAGAAGGTGAACGTGACATATGCCCTCGTCAGCTGCAAGAAAGGAACTTGGAGACAGGTAATTAATATTTATATTAATTACTGATAACGATCAGGCTAGATATCAAATCTAGACCTGCAGAGATGTCATAGTCTCTCCCTTATACATGAAGATATATGTGTTGTTAATAAGTATATCGTCTATAGACAGCTTCTTATATAACACAGCCATATCTCAGGTACAGAGATTAGGAACATGTATGATCCTTATTCTCTATTTTTTTATTTGTAGGAATCCCCTTTATCAATGTTTAATAGAATAGACTGAACTGTCTGCAGTGTTTACAATTTCACTTTAGACTGTTGGGTGACTGACCGCAAATTTAAGACTTAACTGTACTAAGTAAAGAAAAATCAATATTTTTTTTTGCTTCAAATATATAATTATAGCCAAAAACATTAGCCATAATAAGTCATAGCCTTTTAACCTAATTCTGAAGGGCATAATACACTGCACTTTAATACTAATGCAGTATGTTATATGAGTGATCTAAAGATCGCTATTAAAAGTCCCCTTTATAAAACACTTAAAGGCTAGGTTCACACTAAGGAATTTCCAGCCGAAATAATTATTGCCGGAGGTTCCACGAATGCATTGCCCTCCCCATAGATGGCAATGTATTCTGTATGGATCCTAGCTAAAAAATAAGTTAAAAATAGATACTGTCATACTACTGCAGTCTATTAATATATGAGCTATCGAAAGATGGCTGCTTTATGTACCTTAATGGGAATAGTTAAAAACTAAAAGAAGAAAATTAAAGCTAATAAAATATACGAAAAACTATAGCTCCGCCTTAACAAAAATATCCCTTTAAAAAAATTGTCTCAAATAAAAAATGAAATTAAAAAATAAATATATGAAAAATCCCCAAAAAACTTTATAACCCCATAAAAAATACCCTAACGATAACAACAACCATACACTGTCTGCCAGCATAATGCTGAGAGGCAGAATACACTGCACTACAATAGTGGTGCAGTGTTTCATAGAAACTATCAGATCAGGAATGACAGGTCATTCTCGTATGGGAAAAACAAAAATAGAAAGGCAGAAATGCTATGAAAAACATAAATAAATAAGAAGTAGATAAATAAATAAAACTGATTTGGACTAGTTTAAAAAGTACAAAAAATTAGGAAACGGTCGATAAAATAATAAAAAATTATCGGAATAGTTAGAGAGTTAAAGGGGTACTTCACAGCTCAGCGTTTGGAACAAACTGTTCCGAACGCTGGAGCCGACGTCAGGAGCTGTTGACATCATAGCTCCGCCCCTCATGACATCACGTCCTGCCCCCTCAATGCAAGTCTGTGGGAGGGGGTGTGACGGCTCTACCCATTTAAAAATAAAAATAAATGCTTGATAAAATTATTTTAAAAATAATTTGTTGTATCAAAAATAAAATTCAGAAAAAGAAAAGAAAATATTTAAAAAAATCCCAAAAATGTTATAAATAAACCCCCAAAAAATCTACAATAGCTACAAACTTAGCATAAAAATATTAAAAAATATTAAAAAATACATAAAAATGCCCCAAAAAATTTGGAACCCCATAGAAAATACCCTAACGATAACCATAACCATACACTGTCTGTCAGCATAATGCTGATAGGCATAATACACTGCACTACAATAGTGGTGCAGTGTTTCAAAGAAAGGATCAGATCAGGAGTGAAAGGTCGTTCTCGTATGGGAAAAATAAAAATAGAAACCCAGAAATGTTATGAAAAAAATAACAATAAATAAGAAGTAAATAAATAAATAAAACTGATTAGGACTAGTTTAAAAAGTATAAAAAATTTAGAAACGGTCGATAAAATAAGTTAAAAAAATAGCGGAATAGTTACAGAGTTGAAGGGGTACTCCACAGCTCAGAGTTTGGAACAAACTGTTCCGAAAACTGGAGACGGCGTCAGGAGCTCTTGATGTCATGGCCCCGCCTTCTCATGACGTTACACCTAACCCCCTCAAATCAAGTCTATGGGAGGGGGTGTATCCCTTTAAAAAAAAAAAATTAATGGTTGATAAAATTCTTTTAAAAAAAAAACATCAACCCGCCCCACAAAAACATCCCTTAAAAAATAAGCTTTTGGAAAAAAAAAACTACAATTCAGAATAAAGAAAAGAACATTTAAAAAAAAAGCACCAAAATTTTTATAAATAAACCCCAAAAAAAATCTACAATAGATACACACATAACATTAATGTGAGAGGCATAAATTATTTTATAAAATAATACAACCCCTCCCCCCTTTCAAAATTAAAAGGCATACATTCCCGTTGTATGATTAACTGTTGAATATAATATAAAAATTTTAGATAAAATATTTATTAAAACAAAATATCAAAAATATACATTATATTTTAATTAAAAAAACACCTAGATCCCAATGTGTTCCAACTTTTTTTGTTCCTTTTTGTTATGCGGTTTCATAATGCCTGAGATAAGTAGTTCTGGCCCGAGAATGTTATATATATTAGCGTCTGTAGCATGTATCAGGAACATGTTATCATACCTGTGTCTTTTTACAGGTGACTGATGCCCGGTGAGAAGGTGAACGTGACATATGCCCTCGTCAGCTGCAAGAAAGGAACTTGGAGACAGGTAATTAATATTTATATTAATTACTGATAACGATCAGGCTAGATATCAAATCTAGACCTGCAGAGATGTCATAGTCTCTCCCTTATACATGAAGATATATGTGTTTTTAATAAGTATATCGTCTATAGACAGCTTCTTATATAACACAGCCATATCTCAGGTACAGAGATTAGGAACATGTATGATCCTTATTTTCAATTTTTTTATTTGTAGGAATCCCCTTTATCAATGTTTAATAGAATAGACTGAACTGTCTACAGTGTTTACAATTTCACTTTAGACTGTTGGGTGACTGACCGCAAATTTAAGACTTAACTGTACTAAGTAAAGAAAAATCAATATTTTTTTTTTGCTTCAAATATATAATTATAGCCAAAGACATTAGCCATAATAAGTCATAGCCTTTTAACCTAATTCTGAAGGGCATAATACACTGCACTTTAATACTAATGCAGTATGTTATATGAGTGATCTAAAGATCGCTATTAAAAGTCCCCTTTATAAAACACTTAAAGGCTAGGTTCACACTAAGGAATTTCCAGCCGGAATAATTATTGCCGGAGGTTCCACGGGTGCATTGCCCTCCCCATAGATGGCAATGTATTCTGTATGGATCCTAGCTAAAAAATAAGTTAAAAATAGATACTGTCATACTACTGCAGTCTATTAATATATGAGCTATCGAAAGATGGCTGCTTTATGTACCTTAATGGGAATAGTTCAAAACTAAAAGAAGAAAAACAAGGCTAATAAAATATAAAAAAAAAAAAAAACTTTAGCTCCGCCTTAAGAAAAACATCCCTTTAAAAAAATTGTATCAAATATAAAATGAAATTAAAAAATAAATATATGAAAAATCCCCAAAAAACTTTATAACCCCATAAAAAATACCCTAACGATAACAACAACCATACACTGTCTGTCAGCATAATGCTGAGAGGCAGAATACACTGCACTACAATAGTGGTGCAGTGTTTCATAGAAACTATCAGATCAGGAATGACAGGTCATTCTATTATGGGAAAAACAAAAATAGAAAGGCAGAAATGCTATGAAAAACATAAATAAATAAGAAGTAGATAAATAAATAAAACTGATTTGGACTAGTTTAAAAAGTACAAAAAATTAGGAAACGGTCGATAAAATAATAAAAAATTATCGGAATAGTTAGAGAGTTAAAGGGGTACTTCACAGCTCAGCGTTTGGAACAAACTGTTCCGAACGCTGGAGCCGGCGTCAGGAGCTGTTGACATCATAGCTCCGCCCCTCATGACATCACGCCCTGCCCCCTCAATGCAAGTCTGTGGGAGGGGGTGTGACGGCTCTACCCATTTAAAAATAAAAATAAATGCTTGATAAAATTATTTAAAAAATAATTTGTTGTATCAAAAATAAAATTCAGAAAAAAGAAAAGAAAATATTTAAAAACTCCCAAAAATGTTATAAATAAACCCCCAAAAAATCTACAATAGCTACAAACTTACCATAAAAATATTAAAAAATATAAAAAAAATACATAAAAATGGCCAAAAAAATTTGGAACCCCATAGAAAATACCCTAATGATAACCATAACCATACACTGTCTGTCAGCATAATGCTGATAGGCATAATACACTGCACTACAATAGTGGTGCAGTGTTTCAAAGAAAGGATCAGATCAGGAGTGAAAGGTCGTTCTCGTATGGGAAAAATAAAAATAGAAACCCAGAAATGTTATGAAAAAAATAACAATAAATAAGAAGTAAATAAATAAATAAAACTGATTAGGACTAGTTTAAAAAGTATAAAAAATTTAGAAACGGTCGATAAAATAATTTAAAAAATAGCGGAATAGTTACAGAGTTGAAGGGGTACTCCACAGCTCAGAGTTTGGAACAAACTGTTCCGAAAACTGGAGATGGCGTCAGGAGCTCTTGACGTCATGGCCCCGCCTCCTCATGACGTTACACCCTGCCCCCTCAAATGAAGTCTATGGGAGGGGGTGTATCCCTTTAAAAATAAAAAATTAATGGTTGATAAAATTCTTTTTTAAAAAAAACATCAACCCGCCCCACAAAAACATCCCTTAAAAAATAAGTTGTTGGAAAAAAAAAACTACAATTCAGAATAAAGAAAAGAACATTTAAAAAAAAGCACCAAAATTTTATAAATAACCCCCAAAAAAATCTACAATAGATACACACACAGCATTAATGTGAGAGGCATAAATTATTTTATAAAATAATACAACCCTTCCCCCCTTTCAAAATTAAAAGGCATACATTCCCGTTGTATGATTAACTGTTGAATATAATATAACATTTTTCGATAAAATATTTATTAAAATAAAAAATATCAAAAATATACAGTATATTTTAATTTAAAAAAAAACCTAGATCCCAATGTGTTCCAACTTTTTTTGTTCCTTTTTGTTATGCGGTTTCATAATGCCTGAGATAAGTAGTTCTGGCCCGAGAATGTTATATATATTAGCGTCTGTAGCATGTATCAGGAACATGTTATCATACCTGTGTCTTTTTACAGGTGACTGATGCCCGGTGAGAAGGTGAACGTGACATATGCCCTCGTCAGCTGCAAGAAAGGAACTTGGAGACAGGTAATTAATATTTATATTAATTACTGATAACGATCAGGCTAGATATCAAATCTAGACCTGCAGAGATGTCATAGTCTCTCCCTTATACATGAAGATATATGTGTTGTTAATAAGTATATCGTCTATAGACAGCTTCTTATATAACACAGCCATATCTCAGGAACAGAGATTAGGAACATGTATGATCCTTATTCTCTAATTTTTTATTTGTAGGAATCCCCTTTTTCAATATTTAATAGAATAGACTGAACTGTCTGCAGTGTTTACAATTTCACTTTAGACTGTTGGGTGACTGACCGCAAATTTAAGACTTAACTGTACTAAGTAAAGAAAAATCAATATTTTTTTTTGCTTCAAATATATTATTAAAGCCAAAGACATTAGCCATAATAAGTCATAGCCTTTTAACCTAATTATGAAGGGCATGATACACTGCACTTTAATACTAATGCAGTATGTTATATGAGTGATCTAAAGATCGCTATTAAAAGTCCCCTTTATAAAACACTTAAAGGCTAGGTTCACACTAAGGAATTTCCAGCCGGAATAATTATTGCCGGAGGTTTCACGGGTGCATTGCCCTCCCCATAGATGGCAATGTATTCTGTATGGATCCTAGCTAATAAATAAGTTAAAAATAGATACTGTCATACTACTGCAGTCTATTAATATATGAGCTATCAAAAGATGGCTGCTTTATGTACCTTAATGGGAATAGTTAAAAACTAAAAGAAGAAAATTAAAGCTAATAAAATATACGAAAAACTATAGCTCCGCCTTAACAAAAACATCCCTTTAAAAAAATTGTCTCAAATATAAAATGAAATTAAAAAATAAATATATGAAAAATCCCCAAAAAACTTTATAACCCCATAAAAAATACCCTAACGATAACAACAACCATACACTGTCTGTCAGCATAATGCTGAGAGGCAGAATACACTGCACTACAATAGTGGTGCAGTGTTTCATAGAAACTATCAGATCAGGAATGACAGGTCATTCTCGTATGGGAAAAACAAAAATAGAAAGGCAGAAATGCTATGAAAAACATAAATAAATAAGAAGTAGATAAATAAATAAAACTGATTTGGACTAGTTTAAAAAGTACAAAAAATTAGGAAACGGTCGATAAAATAATAAAAAATTATCGGAATAGTTAGAGAGTTAAAGGGGTACTTCACAGCTCAGCGTTTGGAACAAACTGTTCCGAACGCTGGAGCCGGTGTCAATAGCTGTTGACATCATAGCTCCGCCCCTCATGACATCACGCCCTGCCCCCTCAATGCAAGTCTGTGGGAGGGGGTGTGACGGCTCTACCCATTTAAAAATAAAAATAAATGCTTGATAAAATTATTTAAAAAATAATTTGTTGTATCAAAAATAAAATTCAGAAAAAAGAAAAGAAAATATTTAAAAAATCCCAAAAATGTTATAAATAAACCCCCAAAAAATCTACAATAGCTACAAACTTAGCATAAAAATATTAAAAAATATAAAAAAAATACATAAAAATGGCCCAAAAAATTTGGAACCCCATAGAAAATACCCTAATGATAACCATAACCATACACTGTCTGTCAGCATAATGCTGATAGGCATAATACACTGCACTACAATAGTGGTGCAGTGTTTCAAAGAAAGGATCAGATCAGGAGTGAAAGGTCGTTCTCGTATGGGAAAAATAAAAATAGAAACCCAGAAATGTTATGAAAAAAATAACAATAAATAAGAAGTAAATAAATAAATAAAACTGATTAGGACTAGTTTAAAAAGTATAAAAAATTTAGAAACGGTCGATAAAATAATTTAAAAAATAGCGGAATAGTTACAGAGTTGAAGGGGTACTCCACAGCTCAGAGTTTGGAACAAACTGTTCCGAAAACTGGAGACGGCGTCAGGAGCTCTTGACGTCATGGCCCCGCCTCCTCATGACGTTACACCCTGCCCCCTCAAATGAAGTCTATGGGAGGGGGTGTATCCCTTTAAAAATAAAAAATTAATGGTTGATAAAATTCTTTTTTAAAAAAAACATCAACCCGCCCCACAAAAACATCCCTTAAAAAATAAGTTGTTGGGGAAAAAAAACTACAATTCAGAATAAAGAAAAGAACATTTAAAAAAAAGCACCAAAATTTTATAAATAACCCCCCAAAAAAATCTACAATAGATACACACATAGCATTAATGTGAGAGGCATAAATTATTTTATAAAATAATACAACCATTCCCCCCTTTCAAAATTAAAAGGCATACATTCCCGTTGTATGATTAACTGTTGAATATAATATAACATTTTTCGATAAAATATTTATTAAAATAAAAAATATCAAAAATATACAGTATATTTTAATTTAAAAAAAACCTAGATCCCAATGTGTTCCAACTTTTTTTGTTCCTTTTTGTTATGCGGTTTCATAATGCCTGAGATAAGTAGTTCTGGCCCGAGAATGTTATATATATTAGCGTCTGTAGCATGTATCAGGAACATGTTATCATACCTGTGTCTTTTTACAGGTGACTGATGCCCGGTGAGAAGGTGTACGTGACATATGCCCTCGTCAGCTGCAAGAAAGGAACTTGGAGACAGGTAATTAATATTTATATTAATTACTGATAACGATCAGGCTAGATATCAAATCTAGACCTGCAGAGATGTCATAGTCTCTCCCTTATACATGAAGATATATGTGTTGTTAATAAGTATATCGTCTATAGACAGCTTCTTATATAACACAGCCATATCTCAGGTACAGAGATTAGGAACATGTATGATCCTTATTCTCAATTTTTCTATTTGTAGGAATCCCCTTTATCAATGTTTAATAGAATAGACTGAACTGTCTGCAGTGTTTACAATTTCACTTTAGACTGTTGGGTGACTGACCGCAAATTTAAGACTTAACTGTACTAAGTAAAGAAAAATCAATATTTTTTTTGCTTCAAATATATAATTATAGCCAAAGACATTAGCCATAATAAGTCATAGCCTTTTAACCTAATTCTGAAGGGCATAATACACTGCACTTTAATACTAATGCAGTATGTTATATGAGTGATCTAAAGATCGCTATTAAAAGTCCCCTTTATAAAACACTTAAAGGCTAGGTTCACACTAAGGAATTTCCAGCCGGAATAATTAATGCCGGAGGTTCCACGGGTGCATTGCCCTCCCCATAGATGGCAATGTATTCTGTATGGATCCTAGCTAAAAAATAAGTTAAAAATAGATACTGTCATACTACTGCAGTCTATTAATATATGAGCTATCGAAAGATGGCTGCTTTATGTACCTTAATGGGAATAGTTCAAAACTAAAAGAAGAAAAACAAGGCTAATAAAATATAAAAAAAAAAAACTTTAGCTCCGCCTTAAGAAAAACATCCCTTAAAAAAATTGTATCAAATATAAAATGAAATTAAAAAATAAATATATGAAAAATCCCCAAAAAACTTTATAACCCCATAAAAAATACCCTAACGATAACAACAACCATACACTGTCTGTCAGCATAATGCTGAGAGGCAGAATACACTGCACTACAATAGTGGTGCAGTGTTTCATAGAAACTATCAGATCAGGAATGACAGGTCATTCTATTATGGGAAAAACAAAAATAGAAAGGCAGAAATGCTATGAAAAACATAAATAAATAAGAAGTAGATAAATAAATAAAACTGATTTGGACTAGTTTAAAAAGTACAAAAAATTAGGAAACGGTCGATAAAATAATAAAAAAATTATCGGAATAGTTAGAGAGTTAAAGGGGTACTTCACAGCTCAGCGTTTGGAACAAACTGTTCCGAACGCTGGAGCCGGCGTCAGGAGCTGTTGACATCATAGCTCCGCCCCTCATGACATCACGCCCTGCCCCCTCAATGCAAGTCTGTGGGAGGGGGTGTGACGGCTCTACCCATTTAAAAATAAAAATAAATGCTTGATAAAATTATTTAAAAAATAATTTGTTGTATCAAAAATAAAATTCAGAAAAAAGAAAAGTAAATATTTAAAAAATCCCAAAAATGTTATAAATAAACCCCCAAAAAATCTACAATAGCTACAAACTTACCATAAAAATATTAAAAAATATAAAAAAAATACATAAAAATGGCCAAAAAAATTTGGAACCCCATAGAAAATACCCTAATGATAACCATAACCATACACTGTCTGTCAGCATAATGCTGATAGGCATAATACACTGCACTACAATAGTGGTGCAGTGTTTCAAAGAAAGGATCAGATCAGGAGTGAAAGGTCGTTCTCGTATGGGAAAAATAAAAATAGAAACCCAGAAATGTTATGAAAAAAATAACAATAAATAAGAAGTAAATAAATAAATAAAACTGATTAGGACTAGTTTAAAAAGTATAAAAAATTTAGAAACGGTCGATAAAATAATTTAAAAAATAGCGGAATAGTTACAGAGTTGAAGGGGTACTCCACAGCTCAGAGTTTGGAACAAACTGTTCCGAAAACTGGAGACGGCGTCAGGAGCTCTTGACGTCATGGCCCCGCCTCCTCATGACATTACACCCTGCCCCCTCAAATGAAGTCTATGGGAGGGGGTGTATCCCTTTAAAAATAAAAAATTAATGGTTGATAAAATTCTTTTTTTTAAAAAACATCAACCCGCCCCACAAAAACATCCCTTAAAAAATAAGTTGTTGGAAAAAAAAAACTACAATTCAGAATAAAGAAAAGAACATTTAAAAAAAAGCACCAAAATTTTATAAATAACCCCCAAAAAAATCTACAATAGATACACACACAGCATTAATGTGAGAGGCATAAATTATTTTATAAAATAATACAACCCTTCCCCCCTTTCAAAATTAAAAGGCATACATTCCCGTTGTATGATTAACTGTTGAATATAATATAACATTTTTCGATAAAATATTTATTAAAATAAAAAATATCAAAAATATACAGTATATTTTAATTTAAAAAAAAACCTAGATCCCAATGTGTTCCAACTTTTTTTGTTCCTTTTTGTTATGCGGTTTCATAATGCCTGAGATAAGTAGTTCTGGCCCGAGAATGTTATATATATTAGCGTCTGTAGCATGTATCAGGAACATGTTATCATACCTGTGTCTTTTTACAGGTGACTGATGCCCGGTGAGAAGGTGAACGTGACATATGCCCTCGTCAGCTGCAAGAAAGGAACTTGGAGACAGGTAATTAATATTTATATTAATTACTGATAACGATCAGGCTAGATATCAAATCTAGACCTGCAGAGATGTCATAGTCTCTCCCTTATACATGAAGATATATGTGTTGTTAATAAGTATATCGTCTATAGACAGCTTCTTATATAACACAGCCATATCTCAGGAACAGAGATTAGGAACATGTATGATCCTTATTCTCTAATTTTTTATTTGTAGGAATCCCCTTTTTCAATATTTAATAGAATAGACTGAACTGTCTGCAGTGTTTACAATTTCACTTTAGACTGTTGGGTGACTGACCGCAAATTTAAGACTTAACTGTACTAAGTAAAGAAAAATCAATATTTTTTTTTGCTTCAAATATATTATTATAGCCAAAGACATTAGCCATAATAAGTCATAGCCTTTTAACCTAATTATGAAGGGCATGATACACTGCACTTTAATACTAATGCAGTATGTTATATGAGTGATCTAAAGATCGCTATTAAAAGTCCCCTTTATAAAACACTTAAAGGCTAGGTTCACACTAAGGAATTTCCAGCCGGAATAATTATTGCCGGAGGTTCCACGGGTGCATTGCCCTCCCCATAGATGGCAATGTATTCTGTATGGATCCTAGCTAAAAAATAAGTTAAAAATAGATACTGTCATACTACTGCAGTCTATTAATATATGAGCTATCGAAAGATGGCTGCTTTATGTACCTTAATGGGAATAGTTCAAAACTAAAAGAAGAAAAACAAGGCTAATAAAATATAAAAAAAACTATAGCTCCGCCTTAACAAAAACATCCCTTTAAAAAAATTGTATCAAATATAAAATGAAATTAAAAAATAAATATATGAAAAATCCCCAAAAAACTTTATAACCCCATAAAAAATACTCTAACGATAACAACAACCATACACTATCTGTCAGCATAATGCTGAGAGGCAGAATACACTGCACTACAATAGTGGTGCAGTGTTTCATAGAAACTATCAGATCAGGAATGACAGGTCATTCTCGTATGGGAAAAACAAAAATAGAAAGGCAGAAATGCTATGAAAAACATAAATAAATAAGAAGTAGATAAATAAATAAAACTGATTTGGACTAGTTTAAAAAGTACAAAAAATTAGGAAACGGTCGATAAAATAATAAAAAATTATCGGAATAGTTAGAGAGTTAAAGGGGTATTTCACAGCTCAGCGTTTGGAACAAACTGTTCCGAACGCTG
>NW_026608821.1:45000-52000 GCF_029499605.1 Hyla sarda | reverse complement strand
CGCCTCCTTGGCTGTCCCCAAACAGTATAAAACCAACAGCCACGGGAAGCTGTAAGGATAGAGGACATACCTGCATCCTATTGGACTCACTTGTCTTGGTTAAATCCAACTTATTTGACAACCTATGGTGCTGCTACTTCTGCTCATGGCAGTGCTGCTTCTGACAAGGCTGTTCTTTGGTGGGCCTAGGCGACATCACAATCTCCATGGTTACATACACAACAAAGGTCAGATGTTGTTTACACCTGGCCATGCCAGTGGTATTGAGTAGCATATCCCAGTGCTAAGGGTCCTGGGTGCAACAATCTTTCAATGGGGAATAGCCGCACTGAGTTTGTCAAGTGCACCCATGTTTGCAACTCCAACAATACACACGTATGTATGTATGTATGTATGTATGTATGTATGTGTATCTGTATGTGTATCTGTATGTGTATCTGTATGTGTATCTATGTGTATCTATCTATCTATCTATCTATCTATCCACCCATCTATCTCTATATATATTTATCTCTCTCTCTCTCTATATGTATATATATATATATATATATATATATATATAATTTTTTTTTCTTTTAAATATATATATATATATATATATGTGTATACATATATAGAGAGAGAGATGGAAATACTTTTTTAAACATGTTTTCACCTCAGTTTTACCTTCTTTTTTTCTTCTCTCCATGTTTTCCTTCTTTCCTATGCTGCTGCTTCTTATTTTTCTTCTTTTTCAAACCCTATCATTGCACTATTGCTTATTCAATACCACCAGCAGATGGAGACACTATATTACAACATTAGTTGTGAGCAGCAGTTTGTACAAACAAATGCCTCATAGCTGATGTCCTATCCACCTAGGCACATAGGCACCACCTATTGTCTTTTGCCTGCAGTAGGGGCCCACTGGACTAGCCAGCAAGCAGCTGCAGCTGCAGCAAATAAACAGATAACCTTTCTTTCCAACACTGAAACCTGGTGGTGCACTTAATATCTGCTATCAGATAGGGGACATATCAGATATTAAAGTGATATAAACAGACACCACATTTGATACCAGCCAAAAGGAAGGATGAGAAGTGATAACTGTGAAAGGGGAGGAACCAACGCTGTCCCCTTCACATGCACCATCACTACTTGTAGGAAGGGAGGCTGGCTGGCAGCCTCCCATACACACTCTGGCTGGGTGGCAGTCACCCACCAGTACACACAGCAGACCCTAAACCCATATCATTATTGCTAAGCAGGAAGATGGGAGTCCATTTCACTCTGATGGACCATTTTTAAATGCAATCCATAACCTGGCTTTGGCAGGAACCCTTCTTACTCCTCCTACTTGCATTTGATACTGGGTTTAGGATCTGCATAGGAAACACACACACACACACACACAAGCACACACTTACCTGTGTTGCCTGCTGACGCCTCCTTGGCTGTCCCCAAACGGTATAAAACCAACAGCCACGGGAAGCTGTAAGGATAGAGGACATACCTGCATCCTATTGGACTCACTTGTCTTGGTTAAATCCAACTTATTTGACAACCTATGGTGCTGCTACTTCTGCTCATGGCAGTGCTGCTTCTGACAAGGCTGTTCTTTGGTGGGCCTAGGCGACATCACAATCTCCATGGTTACATACACAACAAAGGTCAGATGTTGTTTACACCTGGCCATGCCAGTGGTATTGAGTAGCATATCCCAGTGCTAAGGGTCCTGGGTGCAACAATCTTTCAATGGGGAATAGCCGCACTGAGTTTGTCAAGTGCACCCATGTTTGCAACTCCAACAATACACACGTATGTATGTATGTATGTATGTATGTATGTATGTATGTATGTGTATCTATGTGTATCTATCTATCTATCTATCTATCTATCCACCCAACTATCTATATATATATTTATCTCTCTCTCTATATGTATATATATATATATTTTTTTTTTTTCTTTTAAATATATATATATATATGTTTATACATATAGAGAGAGAGAGAGATGGAAATACTTTTTTAAACATGTTTTCACCTCATTTTTACCTTCTTTTTTTCTTCTCTCCATGTTTTCCTTCTTTCCTATGCTGCTGCTTCTTATTTTTCTTCTTTTTCAAACCCTATCATTGCACTATTGCTTATTCAATACCACCAGCAGATGGAGACACTATATTACAACATTAGTTGTGAGCAGCAGTTTGTACAAACAAATGCCTCATAGCTGATGTCCTATCCACCTAGGCACATAGGCACCACCTATTGTCTTTTGCCTGCAGTAGGGGCCCACTGGACTAGCCAGCAAGCAGCTGCAGCTGCAGCAAATAAACAGATAACCTTTCTTTCCAACACTGAAACCTGGTGGTGCACTTAATATCTGCTATTAGATAGGGGACATATCAGATATTAAACTGATATAAACAGACACCACATTTGATACCAGCCAAAAGGAAGGATGAGAAGTGATAACTGTGAAAGGGGAGGAACCAACGCTGTCCCCTTCACATGCACCATCACTACTTGTAGGAAGGGAGGCTGGCTGGCAGCCTCCCATACACACTCTGGCTGGGTGGCAGTCACCCACCAGTACACACAGCAGACCCTAAACCCATATCATTATTGCTAAGCAGGAAGATGGGAGTCCATTTCACTCTGATGGACCATTTTTAAATGCAATCCATAACCTGGCTTTGGCAGGAACCCTTCTTACTCCTCCTACTTGCATTTGATACTGGGTTTAGGATCTGCATAGGAAACACACACACACACACACACACACACACACAAGCACACACTTACCTGTGTTGCCTGCTGACGCCTCCTTGGCTGTCCCCAAACGGTATAAAACCAACAGCCATGGGAAGCTGTAAGGATAGAGGACATACCTGCATCCTATTGGACTCACTTGTCTTGGTTAAATCCAACTTATTTGACAACCTATGGTGCTGCTACTTCTGCTCATGGCAGTGCTGCTTCTGACAAGGCTGTTCTTTGGTGAGCCTAGGCGACATCACAATCTCCATGGTTACATACACAACAAAGGTCAGATGTTGTTTACACCTGGCCATGCCAGTGGTATTGAGTAGCATATCCCAGTGCTAAGGGTCCTGGGTGCAACAATCTTTCAATGGGGAATAGCCGCACTGAGTTTGTCAAGTGCACCCATGTTTGCAACTCCAACAATACACACATATGTATCTATGTATGTATGTGTGTATGTGTGTATGTGTGTATGTGTGTATGTATGTCTATCTATCTATCTATCTATCTATCCACCCATCTATCTCTATATATATATTTATCTCTCTCTCTATATATGTATATATGTAATTTTTTTTTCTTTTAAATATATATATATATAGAGAGAGAGAGAGAGATGGAAATACTTTTTTAAACATGTTTTCACCTCATTTTTACCTTCTTTTTTTCTTCTCTCCATGTTTTCCTTCTTTCCTATGCTGCTGCTTCTTATTTTTCTTCTTTTTCAGACCCTATCATTGCACTATTGCTTATTCAATACCACCAGCAGATGGAGACACTATATTACAACATTAGTTGTGAGCAGCAGTTTGTACAAACAAATGCCTCATAGCTGATGTCCTATCCACCTAGGCACATAGGCACCACCTATTGTCTATTGCCTGCAGTAGGGGACCACTGGACTAGCCAGCAAACAGCTGCAGCAAATAAACAGATAATCTTTCTTTCCAACACTGAAACCTGGTGGTGCATTTAATATATGCTATCAGATAGGGGACATATCAGATATTAAACTGATATAAACAGACACCACATTTGATACCAGCCAAAAGGAAGGATGAGAAGTGATAACTGTGAAAGGGGAGGAACCAACGCTGTCCCCTTCACATGCACCATCATTACTTGTAGGAAGGGAGGCTGGCTGGCAGCCTCCCATACACACTCTGGCTGGGTGGCAGTCACCCACCAGTACACACAGCAGACCCTAAACCCATATCATTATTGCTAAGCAGGAAGATGGGAGTCCATTTCACTCTGATGGACCATTTTTAAATGCAATCCATAACCTGGCTTTGGCAGGAACCCTTCTTACTCCTCCTACTTGCATTTGATACTGGGTTTAGGATCTGCATAGGAAACACACACACACACACACACACACATACAAGCACACACTTACCTGTGTTGCCTGCTGACGCCTCCTTGGCTGTCCCCAAACGGTATAAAACCAACAGCCACGGGAAGCTGTAAGGATAGAGGACATACCTGCATCCTATTGGACTCACTTGTCTTGGTTAAATCCAACTTATTTGACAACCTATGGTGCTGCTACTTCTGCTCATGGCAGTGCTGCTTCTGACAAGGCTGTTCTTTGGTGGGCCTAGGCGACATCACAATCTCCATGGTTACATACACAACAAAGGTCAGATGTTGTTTACACCTGGCCATGCCAGTGGTATTGAGTAGCATATCACAGTGCTAAGGGTCCTGGGTGCAACAATCTTTCAATGGGGAATAGCCGCACTGAGTTTGTCAAGTGCACCCATGTTTGCAACTCCAACAATACACACATATCTATGTATGTATGTATGTGTGTATGTGTGTATGTGTGTATGTGTGTATGTGTATCTCTCTATCTATCTATCTATCTATCCACCCATCTATCTCTATATATATTTATCTCTCTCTCTCTATATGTATATATGTATATATATAATTTTTTTTCTTTTAAATATATATATATATATATATATATATATATATATATATATATATATATAAATACATATATAGAGAGAGAGAGATGGAAATACTTTCTTAAACATGTTTTCACCTCATTTTTACCTTCTTTTTTTTCTTCTCTCCATGTTTTCCTTCTTTCCTCCTTTTTTCATATGCTGCTGCTTCTTATTTTTCTTCTTTTTCAGACCCTATCATTGCACTATTGCTTATTCAATACCACCAGCAGATGGAGACACTATATTACAACATTAGTTGTGAGCAGCAGTTTGTACAAACAAATGCCTCATAGCTGATGTCCTATCCACCTAGGCACCACCTATTGTCTTTTGCCTGCAGTAGGGACCCACTGGACTAGCCAGCAAGCAGCTGCAGCAGCAAATAAACAGGTAATCTTTCTTTCCAACACTGAAACCTGGTGGTGCACTTAATATATGCTACCATATAGGGGACATATCAGATATTAAACTGATATAAACAGACACCACATTTGATACCAGCCAAAAGGAAGGATGATAAGTGATAACTGTGAAAGGGGAGGAACCAACGCTGTCCCCTTCACATGCACCATCACTACTTGTAGGAAGGGAGGCTGGCTGGCAGCCTCCCATACACACTCTGGCTGGGTGGCAGTCACCCACCAGTACACACAGCAGACCCTAAACCCATATCATTATTGCTAAGCAGGAAGATGGGAGCCAATTTCACTCTGATGGACCATTTTTAAATGCAATCCATAACCTGGCTTTGGCAGGAACCCTTCTTACTCCTCCTACTTGCATTTGATACTGGGTTTAGGATCTGCATAGGAAACACACACACACAAGCACACACTTACCTGTGTTGCCTGCTGACGCCTCCTTGGCTGTCCCCAAACGGTATAAAACCAACAGCCACGGGAAGCTGTAAGGATAGAGGACATACCTGCATCCTATTGGACTCACTTGTCTTGGTTAAATCCAACTTATTTGACAACCTATGGTGCTGCTACTTCTGCTCATGGCAGTGCTGCTTCTGACAAGGCTGTTCTTTGGTGGGCCTAGGCGACATCACAATCTCCATGGTTACATACACAACAAAGGTCAGATGTTGTTTACACCTGGCCATGCCAGTGGTATTGAGTAGCATATCCCAGTGCTAAGGGTCCTGGGTGCAACAATCTTTCAATGGGGAATAGCCGCACTGAGTTTGTCAAGTGCACCCATGTTTGCAACTCCAACAATACACACGTATGTATGTATGTATGTATGTATGTATGTATGTATGTATGTGTATCTATCTATCTATCTATCTATCTATCTATCTATCTATCCACCCAACTATCTATATATATATTTATCTCTCTCTCTATATGTATATATATATATATATTTTTTTTTTCTTTTAAATATATATATATATATGTTTATACATATAGAGAGAGAGAGAGATGGAAATACTTTTTTAAACATGTTTTCACCTCATTTTTACCTTCTTTTTTTCTTCTCTCCATGTTTTCCTTCTTTCCTATGCTGCTGCTTCTTATTTTTCTTCTTTTTCAAACCCTATCATTGCACTATTGCTTATTCAATACCACCAGCAGATGGAGACACTATATTACAACATTAGTTGTGAGCAGCAGTTTGTACAAACAAATGCCTCATAGCTGATGTCCTATCCACCTAGGCACATAGGCACCACCTATTGTCTTTTGCCTGCAGTAGGGGCCCACTGGACTAGCCAGCAAGCAGCTGCAGCTGCAGCAAATAAACAGATAACCTTTCTTTCCAACACTGAAACCTGGTGGTGCACTTAATATCTGCTATTAGATAGGGGACATATCAGATATTAAACTGATATAAACAGACACCACATTTGATACCAGCCAAAAGGAAGGATGAGAAGTGATAACTGTGAAAGGGGAGGAACCAACGCTGTCCCCTTCACATGCACCATCACTACTTGTAGGAAGGGAGGCTGGCTGGCAGCCTCCCATACACACTCTGGCTGGGTGGCAGTCACCCACCAGTACACACAGCAGACCCTAAACCCATATCATTATTGCTAAGCAGGAAGATGGGAGTCCATTTCCCTCTGATGGACCATTTTTAAATGCAATCCATAACCTGGCTTTGGCAGGAACCCTTCTTACTCCTCCTACTTGCATTTGATACTGGGTTTAGGATCTGCATAGGAAACACACACACACACACACACACACACACACACACAAGCACACACTTACCTGTGTTGCCTGCTGACGCCTCCTTGGCTGTCCCCAAACGGTATAAAACCAACAGCCATGGGAAGCTGTA
>NW_026608821.1:35000-40000 GCF_029499605.1 Hyla sarda | reverse complement strand
ACAGCAAGCAGCTGCAGCAAATAAACAGATAATCTTTCTTTCCAACACTGAAACCTGGTGGTGCATTTAATATATGCTATCAGATAGGGGACATATCAGATATTAAACTGATATAAACAGACACCACATTTGATACCAGCCAAAAGGAAGGATGAGAAGTGATAACTGTGAAAGGGGAGGAACCAACGCTGTCCCCTTCACATGCACCATCATTACTTGTAGGAAGGGAGGCTGGCTGGCAGCCTCCCATACACACTCTGGCTGGGTGGCAGTCACCCACCAGTACACACACCAGACCCTAAACCCATATCATTATTGCTAAGCAGGAAGATGGGAGTCCATTTCACTCTGATGGACCATTTTTAAATGCAATCCATAACCTGGCTTTGGCAGGAACCCTTCTTACTCCTCCTACTTGCATTTGATACTGGGTTTAGGATCTGCATAGGAAACACACACACACACACACACACACACATACAAGCACACACTTACCTGTGTTGCCTGCTGACGCCTCCTTGGCTGTCCCCAAACGGTATAAAACCAACAGCCACGGGAAGCTGTAAGGATAGAGGACATACCTGCATCCTATTGGACTCACTTGTCTTGGTTAAATCCAACTTATTTGACAACCTATGGTGCTGCTACTTCTGCTCATGGCAGTGCTGCTTCTGACAAGGCTGTTCTTTGGTGGGCCTAGGCGACATCACAATCTCCATGGTTACATACACAACAAAGGTCAGATGTTGTTTACACCTGGCCATGCCAGTGGTATTGAGTAGCATATCCCAGTGCTAAGGGTCCTGGGTGCAACAATCTTTCAATGGGGAATAGCCGCACTGAGTTTGTCAAGTGCACCCATGTTTGCAACTCCAACAATACACACATATGTATGTATGTATGTATGTGTGTATGTGTGTATGTATGTCTATCTATCTATCTATCCACCCATCTATCTCTATATATATTTATCTCTCTCTCTCTCTCTATATGTATATATATATAATTTTTTTCTTTTAAATATATATATATATATATATATATATATATATATATATATATGTATATACATATAGAGAGAGAGAGAGATGGAAATACTTTTTTAAACATGTTTTCACCTCATTTTTACCTTCTTTTTTTCTTCTCTCCATGTTTTCCTTCTTTCCTATGCTGCTGCTTCTTATTTTTCTTCTTTTTCAGACCCTATCATTGCACTATTGCTTATTCAATACCACCAGCAGATGGAGACACTATATTACAACATTAGTTGTGAGCAGCAGTTTGTACAAACAAATGCCTCATAGCTGATGTCCTATCCACCTAGGCACATAGGCACCACCTATTGTCTATTGCCTGCAGTAGGGGACCACTGGACTAGCCAGCAAGCAGCTGCAGCAAATAAACAGATAACCTTTCTTTCCAACACTGAAACCTGGTGGTGCACTTAATATCTGCTATCAGATAGGGGACATATCAGATATTAAAGTGATATAAACAGACACCACATTTGATACCAGCCAAAAGGAAGGATGATAAGTGATAACTGTGAAAGGGGAGGAACCAACGCTGTCCCCTTCACATGCACCATCACTACTTGTAGGAAGGGAGGCTGGCTGGCAGCCTCCCATACACACTCTGGCTGGGTGGCAGTCACCCACCAGTACACACAGCAGACCCTAAACCCATATCATTATTGCTAAGCAGGAAGATGGGAGTCCATTTCACTCTGATGGACCATTTTTAAATGCAATCCATAACCTGGCTTTGGCAGGAACCCTTCTTACTCCTCCTACTTGCATTTGATACTGGGTTTAGGATCTGCATAGGAAACACACACACACACACACACACACACACACACACACAAGCACACACTTACCTGTGTTGCCTGCTGACGCCTCCTTGGCTGTCCCCAAACGGTATAAAACCAACAGCCACGGGAAGCTGTAAGGATAGAGGACATACCTGCATCCTATTGGACTCACTTGTCTTGGTTAAATCCAACTTATTTGACAACCTATGGTGCTGCTACTTCTGCTCATGGCAGTGCTGCTTCTGACAAGGCTGTTCTTTGGTGGGCCTAGGCGACATCACAATCTCCATGGTTACATACACAACAAAGGGCAGATGTTGTTTACACCTGGCCATGCCAGTGGTATTGAGTAGCATATCCCAGTGCTAAGGGTCCTGGGTGCAACAATCTTTCAATGGGGAATAGCCGCACTGAGTTTGTCAAGTGCACCCATGTTTGCAACTCCAACAATACACACGTATGTATGTATGTATGTATGTATGTATGTATGTATGTATGTATGTGTATCTATCTATCTATCTATCTATCTATCCACCCAACTATCTATATATATATATTTATCTCTCTCTCTATATGTATATATATATATATATTTTTTTTTTCTTTTAAATATATATATATATATGTATATACATATAGAGAGAGAGAGAGATGGAAATACTTTTTTAAACATGTTTTCACCTCATTTTTACCTTCTTTTTTTCTTCTCTCCATGTTTTCCTTCTTTCCTATGCTGCTGCTTCTTATTTTTCTTCTTTTTCAAACCCTATCATTGCACTATTGCTTATTCAATACCACCAGCAGATGGAGACACTATATTACAACATTAGTTGTGAGCAGCAGTTTGTACAAACAAATGCCTCATAGCTGATGTCCTATCCACCTAGGCACATAGGCACCACCTATTGTCTTTTGCCTGCAGTAGGGGCCCACTGGACTAGCCAGCAAGCAGCTGCAGCTGCAGCAAATAAACAGATAACCTTTCTTTCCAACACTGAAACCTGGTGGTGCACTTAATATCTGCTATCAGATAGGGGACATATCAGATATTAAACTGATATAAACAGACACCACATTTGATACCAGCCAAAAGGAAGGATGAGAAGTGATAACTGTGAAAGGGGAGGAACCAACGCTGTCCCCTTCACATGCACCATCACTACTTGTAGGAAGGGAGGCTGGCTGGCAGCCTCCCATACACACTCTGGCTGGGTGGCAGTCACCCACCAGTACACACAGCAGACCCTAAACCCATATCATTATTGCTAAGCAGGAAGATGGGAGTCCATTTCCCTCTGATGGACCATTTTTAAATGCAATCCATAACCTGGCTTTGGCAGGAACCCTTCTTACTCCTCCTACTTGCATTTGATACTGGGTTTAGGATCTGCATAGGAAACACACACACACACACACACACACAAGCACACACTTACCTGTGTTGCCTGCTGACGCCTCCTTGGCTGTCCCCAAACGGTATAAAACCAACAGCCATGGGAAGCTGTAAGGATAGAGGACATACCTGCATCCTATTGGACTCACTTGTCTTGGTTAAATCCAACTTATTTGACAACCTATGGTGCTGCTACTTCTGCTCATGGCAGTGCTGCTTCTGACAAGGCTGTTCTTTGGTGAGCCTAGGCGACATCACAATCTCCATGGTTACATACACAACAAAGGTCAGATGTTGTTTACACCTGGCCATGCCAGTGGTATTGAGTAGCATATCCCAGTGCTAAGGGTCCTGGGTGCAACAATCTTTCAATGGGGAATAGCCGCACTGAGTTTGTCAAGTGCACCCATGTTTGCAACTCCAACAATACACACATATGTATCTATGTATGTATGTGTGTATGTGTGTATGTGTGTATGTGTGTATGTATGTCTATCTATCTATCTATCTATCTATCTATCTATCTATCCACCCATCTATCTCTATATATATATTTATCTCTCTCTCTCTATATGTATATATGTAATTTTTTTTTCTTTTAAATATATATATATATAGAGAGAGAGAGAGAGATGGAAATACTTTTTTAAACATGTTTTCACCTCATTTTTACCTTCTTTTTTTCTTCTCTCCATGTTTTCCTTCTTTCCTATGCTGCTGCTTCTTATTTTTCTTCTTTTTCAGACCCTATCATTGCACTATTGCTTATTCAATACCACCAGCAGATGGAGACACTATATTACAACATTAGTTGTGAGCAGCAGTTTGTACAAACAAATGCCTCATAGCTGATGTCCTATCCACCTAGGCACATAGGCACCACCTATTGTCTATTGCCTGCAGTAGGGGACCACTGGACTAGCCAGCAAACAGCTGCAGCAAATAAACAGATAATCTTTCTTTCCAACACTGAAACCTGGTGGTGCATTTAATATATGCTATCAGATAGGGGACATATCAGATATTAAACTGATATAAACAGACACCACATTTGATACCAGCCAAAAGGAAGGATGAGAAGTGATAACTGTGAAAGGGGAGGAACCAACGCTGTCCCCTTCACATGCACCATCATTACTTGTAGGAAGGGAGGCTGGCTGGCAGCCTCCCATACACACTCTGGCTGGGTGGCAGTCACCCACCAGTACACACAGCAGACCCTAAACCCATATCATTATTGCTAAGCAGGAAGATGGGAGTCCATTTCACTCTGATGGACCATTTTTAAATGCAATCCATAACCTGGCTTTGGCAGGAACCCTTCTTACTCCTCCTACTTGCATTTGATACTGGGTTTAGGATCTGCATAGGAAACACACACACACACACACACACACATACAAGCACACACTTACCTGTGTTGCCTGCTGACGCCTCCTTGGCTGTCCCCAAACGGTATAAAACCAACAGCCACGGGAAGCTGTAAGGATAGAGGACATACCTGCATCCTATTGGACTCACTTGTCTTGGTTAAATCCAACTTATTTGACAACCTATGGTGCTGCTACTTCTGCTCATGGCAGTGCTGCTTCTGACAAGGCTGTTCTTTGGTGGGCCTAGGCGACATCACAATCTCCATGGTTACATACACAACAAAGGTCAGATGTTGTTTACACCTGGCCATGCCAGTGGTATTGAGTAGCATATCACAGTGCTAAGGGTCCTGGGTGCAACAATCTTTCAATGGGGAATAGCCGCACTGAGTTTGTCAAGTGCACCCATGTTTGCAACTCC
>NW_026608821.1:0-25000 GCF_029499605.1 Hyla sarda | reverse complement strand
TGTATATATATATATATATATTTTTTTTTTTTTTTCTTTTAAATATATATATATATATATATATATATATATATATATATATATGTATATACATATAGAGAGAGAGAGAGATGGAAATACTTTTTTAAACATGTTTTCACCTCATTTTTACCTTCTTTTTTTCTTCTCTCCATGTTTTCCTTCTTTCCTATGCTGCTGCTTCTTATTTTTCTTCTTTTTCAGACCCTATCATTGCACTATTGCTTATTCAATACCACCAGCAGATGGAGACACTATATTACAACATTAGTTGTGAGCAGCAGTTTGTACAAACAAATGCCTCATAGCTGATGTCCTATCCACCTAGGCACATAGGCACTACCTATTGTCTATTGCCTGCAGTAGGGACCCACTGGACTAGACAGCAAGCAGCTACAGCAAATAAACAGATAATCTTTCTTTCCAACACTGAAACCTGGTGGTGCATTTAACATATGCTATCAGATAGGGGACATATCAGATATTAAACTGATATAAACAGACACCACATTTGATACCAGCCAAAAGGAAGGATGAGAAGTGATAACTGTGAAAGGGGAGGAACCAACGCTGTCCCCTTCACATGCACCATCATTACTTGTAGGAAGGGAGGCTGGCTGGCAGCCTCCCATACACACTCTGGCTGGGTGGCAGTCACCCACCAGTACACACAGCAGACCCTAAACCCATATCATTATTGCTAAGCAGGAAGATGGGAGTCCATTTCACTCTGATGGACCATTTTTAAATGCAATCCATAACCTGGCTTTGGCAGGAACCCTTCTTACTCCTCCTACATGCATTTGATACTGGGTTTAGGATCTGCATAGGAAACACACACACACACAGCCACACACACACACACACACACACATACAAGCACACACTTACCTGTGTTGCCTGCTGACGCCTCCTTGGCTGTCCCCAAACGGTATAAAACCAACAGCCACGGGAAGCTGTAAGGATAGAGGACATACCTGCATCCTATTGGACTCACTTGTCTTGGTTAAATCCAACTTATTTGACAACCTATGGTGCTGCTACTTCTGCTCATGGCAGTGCTGCTTCTGACAAGGCTGTTCTTTGGTGGGCCTAGGCGACATCACAATCTCCATGGTTACATACACAACAAAGGTCAGATGTTGTTTACACCTGGCCATGCCAGTGGTATTGAGTAGCATATCCCAGTGCTAAGGGTCCTGGGTGCAACAATCTTTCAATGGGGAATAGCCGCACTGAGTTTGTCAAGTGCACCCATGTTTGCAACTCCAACAATACACACATATGTATGTATGTATGTATGTGTGTATATGTGTATGTGTGTATGTATGTCTATCTATCTATCTATCTATCCACCCATCTATCTCTATATATATTTATCTCTCTCTCTCTCTCTCTCTATATGTATATATATATAATTTTTTTTTCTTTTAAATATATATATATATATATATATATATATATATATGTGTGTATATACATATACAGAGAGAGAGAGAGATGGAAATACTTTTTTAAACATGTTTTCACCTCATTTTTACCTTCTTTTTTTCTTCTCTCCATGTTTTCCTTCTTTCCTATGCTGCTGCTTCTTATTTTTCTTCTTTTTCAGACCCTATCATTGCACTATTGCTTATTCAATACCACCAGCAGATGGAGACACTATATTACAACATTAGTTGTGAGCAGCAGTTTGTACAAACAAATGCCTCATAGCTGATGTCCTATCCACCTAGGCACATAGGCACCACCTATTGTCTATTGCCTGCATTAGGGGCCCACTGGACTAGCCAGCAAGCAGCTGCAGCAAATAAACAGATAATCTTTCTTTCCAACACTGAAACCTGGTGGTGCATTTAATATATGCTATCAGATAGGGGACATATCAGATATTAAACTGATATAAACAGACACCACATTTGATACCAGCCAAAAGGAAGGATGAGAAGTGATAACTGTGAAAGGGGAGGAACCAACGCTGTCCCCTTCACATGCACCATCACTACTTGTAGGAAGGGAGGCTGGCTGGCAGCCTCCCATACACACTCTGGCTGGGTGGCAGTCACCCACCAGTACACACAGCAGACCCTAAACCCATATCATTATTGCTAAGCAGGAAGATGGGAGTCCATTTCACTCTGATGGACCATTTTTAAATGCAATCCATAACCTGGCTTTGGCAGGAACCCTTCTTACTCCTCCTACTTGCATTTGATACTGGGTTTAGGATCTGCATAGGAAACACACACACACACACACACACATACAAGCACACACTTACCTGTGTTGCCTGCTGACGCCTCCTTGGCTGTCCCCAAACGGTATAAAACCAACAGCCACGGGAAGCTGTAAGGATAGAGGACATACCTGCATCCTATTGGACTCACTTGTCTTGGTTAAATCCAACTTATTTGACAACCTATGGTGCTGCTACTTCTGCTCATGGCAGTGCTGCATCTGACAAGGCTGTTCTTTGGTGGGCCTAGGCGACATCACAATCTCCATGGTTACATACACAACAAAGGTCAGATGTTGTTTACACCTGGCCATGCCAGTGGTATTGAGTAGCATATCCCAGTGCTAAGGGTCCTGGGTGCAACAATCTTTCAATGGGGAATAGCCGCACTGAGTTTGTCAAGTGCACCCATGTTTGCAACTCCAACAATACACACATATGTATGTATGTATGTATGTATGTGTGTATGTGTGTATGTGTGTATGTATGTCTATCTATCTATCCATCTATCCACCCATCTATCTCTATATATATTTATCTCTCTCTCTCTATATGTATATATATATATATATATATATATATATATATAATTTTTTTTTCTTTTAAATATATATATATATATATATATATATATGTATATATACATAGAGAGAGAGAGAGATGGAAATACTTTTTTAAACATGTTTTCACCTCATTTTTACCTTCTTTTTTTCTTCTCTCCATGTTTTCCTTCTTTCCTATGCTGCTGCTTCTTATTTTTCTTCTTTTTCAGACCCTATCATTGCACTATTGCTTATTCAATACCACCAGCAGATGGAGACACTATATTACAACATTAGTTGTGAGCAGCAGTTTGTACAAACAAATGCCTCATAGCTGATGTCCTATCCATCTAGGCACATAGGCACCACCTATTGTCTATTGCCTGCAGTAGGGGCCCACTGGACTAGCCAGCAAGCAGCTGCAGCAAATAAACAGATAATCTTTCTTTCCAACACTGAAACCTGGTGGTGCATTTAATATATGCTATCAGATAGGGGACATATCAGATATTAAACTGATATAAACAGACTGAAAGAGCTTTATTTACCGTTCAGTCATTACAAGTCGTACAATAAATTACAGTCACACAAAGCATGATAGTACAATACACAGCAAAGGTTCCCTAAGCTATACATCGCACACCATGCTACTCTAACATTCAGCTCAATCCTGCAATATAAAGGCACAAGAGATCAAACAAAAACCAAATAATACAATCTGTGATCGGGGTAGGGGTGTGGGCGACTATGTGGGGGTAGGGAGGGGGCGGATCACGGGGCCAAACTGTTGGGCTGTATCTTCAGGGAGACATGGGAGAAGGAGAGGGGTCTTCACTCCTCTTCTTCCTCATCAACGGCCGAGCTGTACAAGATGGAATAGTCTCTAAGCAGGTTCTTGATGAACCTGCGGCAGTCCCGGACGGACATGTTTTCCCTGTTGATCACGAGGCAGTTCCTGGCAAGCCACACTGCGTCCTTAAAACAGTTCATAAGGCGCCAGGCCTCCTGGATGGCCTCCAAGTCGTGGGTCCCAGGGAACAGGCCGTAAAGCACCGAATGGTACGATAGGCAGCTCCTGGGCACTGAGTCTCTGAGTTCCTGTTCTAGGGCGTCCAACAGACCCTGTGCAAAGGGGGACTGCCAAAACACGTGGAAAGATGTTTCCTCCGCGTAGGGGCAACGGGGGCAGTACCGGGTCTTGCACAGGTTGCGGGCATGCATGAATGACCTGAGAGAGAGACCTCCCATGACGGCCATCCACGACAAGTCCTTGTGTCCATTGGTAAGCCGCTTTGAGGCCACATTGTTCCAAACTGTCTCTGCAGTGGCTGCGGGGAGTCCCGGAACCAGCTCGGTCGAGTCCTTAGCTCGGATGAGCTTGTGGATTGTCTTTGGCTTCCATAGGTCTGGTTTCAGTCCTTCCAGCTGGTGCTCCCTCACAAACCGGACAACATCCCCATAGAACCAGGGAGTGTTCCAGTTGTAAGGGATGGAGCTGTCCCACTTGTCCCAGCCCAGCTGTCTCCAGAGGGGCATGAGAAGCAAGCGAGACATGGACCTGCCCGCTGAGCCAGTCTTTTCTACAAGAGTCCGCTGCACCGTGACACATGCAAAGGAGGCCCTCAGCAGAGCGGGGATGTCGGGTATTCCCTTCCCACCCTTGCGGGGTTCCTTGTACATCACGGTCCTCTTGACTCTGTCCATTTTGCCCCAGACGAAGCCAAACACTGTCCGGGTGATGGCCTTGCAAACGGTGGTATGGGGAGGCCAGGCCTGTGCGGTATATTGGAGCACAGGCAAAACTTCACTCCGCAGGACAAGTGCCTTGCCTTCCATCGTGAGCTTTCTGGAGCTCCACAGTCCGATCTTCGAGTTTATCCTTCCTAGTCGATCTTGCCAAGACTTAAGGGTCGCTCCTTCCTTCCCGAACCTGATAAACTGATAAGAACAGATTTTTTTTTTTTGATTGAAAGAGCTTTATTTTCCGTTCAGTCATTACAAGTCGTACAATAAATTACAGTCACACAAAGCATGATAGTACAATACACAGCAAAGGTTCCCTAAGCTATACATCGCACACCATGCTACTCTAACATTCAGCTCAATCCTGCAATAGAATGGCACAAGAGATCAACCAAAAACCAAATAATACAATCTGTGATCGGGGTAGGGGTGTGGGCGACTATGTGGGGGTAGGGAGGGGGCGGATCACTGGGCCAAACTGTTGGGCTGTATCTTCAGGGAGACATGGGAGAAGGAGAGGGGTCTTTACTCCTCTTCTTCCTCATCAACGGCCGAGCTGTCCAAGATGGAATAGTCTCTAAGCAGGTTCTTGATGAACCTGCGGCAGTCCCGGACGGACATGTTTTCCCTGTTGATCACGAGGCGGTTCCTGGCAAGCCACACTGCGTCCTTAAAACAGTTCATAAGGCGCCAGGCCTCCTGGATGGCCTCCACGTCGTGGGTCCCAGGGAACAGGCCGTAAAGCACCGAATGGTACCATAGGCAGCTCCTGGGCACTGAGTCTCTGAGTTCATGTTCTAGGGCGTCCAACAGACCCTGTGCAAAGGGGCACTGCCAAAACACGTGGAAAGATGTTTCCTCCACGTAGGGGCAACGGGGGCAGTACCGGGTCTTGCACAGGTTGCGGGCATGCATGAATGACCTGAGAGAGAGACCTCCCATGACGGCCATCCACGACAAGTCCTTGTGTCCATTGGTAAGCCGCTTTGAGGCCACATTGTTCCAAACTGTCTCTGCAGTGGCTGCGGGGAGTCCCGGAACCAGCTCGGTCAAGTCCTTAGCTCGGATGAGCTTGTGGATTGTCTTCGGCTTCCATAGGTCGGGTTTCAGTCCTTCCAGCTGGTGCTCCCTCACAAACCGGACAACATCCCCATAGAACCAGGGAGTGTTCCAGTTGTAAGGGATGGAGCTGTCCCACTTGTCCCAGCCCAGCTGTCTCCAGAGGGGCATGAGAAGCAAGCGAGACATGGACCTGCCCGCTGAGCCAGTCTTTTCAACAAGAGTCCGCTGCACCATGACACATGCAAAGGAGGCCCTCAGCAGAGCGGGGATGTCGGGTATTCCCTTCCCACCCTTGCGGGGTTCCTTGTACATCACGGTCCTCTTGACTCTGTCCATTTTGCCCCAGACGAAGCCAAACACTGTCCGGGTGATGGCCTTGCAAACGGTGGTATGGGGAGGCCAGGCCTGTGCGGTATATTGGAGCACAGGCAAAACTTCACTCCGCAGGACAAGTGCCTTGCCTTCCATCGTGAGCTTTCTGGAGCTCCACAGTCCGATCTTTGAGTTTATCCTTCCTAGTCGGTCTTGCCAAGACTTAAGGGCCGCTCCTTCCTTCCCGAACCAGACTCCAAGAATTTGAATGAAGTCCGGCTTAATAGTAAAGGGGAAGGGGGCGGAAGAAGCCAGGTGCCACTCCCCGAAGAGCATGGCCTCCGACTTCCCGCAGTTGACTTTTGCCCCCGAAGCTCTGCCGAAGTCCTCGCAGGTCTGGACGAGTGCAGTCACCGAACGCTGGTCAGCGCAGAAGACGGTCACGTCGTCCATGTAGAGCGAGCACTTGACCTCGTGGCGATCTGGTCCTGGTGCGGTGATCCCTCTGATCTCTCCATTCTGCCGGATAGTCTCAGCGAAGAGCTCTATAACACAAACAAAAAGGAGAGGTGAAAGAGGGCAGCCTTGTCTAACCCCTGAAAGAATAGGAAAGGGGTCAGTCTTCCAGCCGTTCACCAACACCGTGCTGTAAATGTCAAAATACATAACGTTAACAAAAGAGCAAAACATCTTCCCCAGACCCAGCCTGCGCAAAACCCTGTCCATGAATGCGTGGGAGACACGGTCGAACGCCTTCTCCTGATCTAAGCTGACCAGGGCGGCGCGGCCCCCGCGGTCCTGGATGTAATGGACCGTGTCTCTCACAAGGGCAAGGCTGTCGGCAATCCTGCGGCCAGGAATGCTGCAGGTCTGGTCCGGATGGACGATCTGCCCCATGACAGGTTTCAGCCTGTTGGCCAGCACCTTGGCGAGGATCTTGTAGTCCACGTTCAGGAGAGAGATGGGACGCCAGTTTTTCAGGTCACATCTCTCCCCCTTCCGCTTATACAAGATCGTGATCATCCCTTCCCTCAACGACGGAGGCATTCTGCCCCCCACCACCATCTCCTCGTACACCTCCAACAGGTCCGGACAGATCAGGTCGCCCAGCGCTACGTAGAGCTCGGCCGGGAGACCGTCACTGCCCGGGGTCCTGCCGGGCTTAAAGGATTTAGCGGCAGAGAGCAGCTCCCCCACCGTCAAGGGATCGTCCATAGCCGCCGCACCTGCGGGATCAACAACGTTAGTGACACCTGACAGGAACCTCTCGGCGGCTTCGGGGTCGGATGACTTGGGGGCGTAGAGGTTGCTGTAGAAGTCGTGGACGACCCCCATCACTTCCTCCTTGCCGCTCCTCATGTGTCCGGTCTCATCTCGTAGCTCAGTCAGGGGCGTGTGGCCGGCATGGAGCTTCCTGAAAAAGAAAGAGTTACATTTCTCACCCTTCTCCAGGTTCTCCACCTTGGAACGAAAGACGATTCGCTTGGATTCCTCCTCAAAGTGCCTTTTCAAGCTCTTTTTGGTCTCGTCCAGCTCCTCCCTGACGTCCCAGCCACACTGGAGCAGGTCCTGCAGGGACCGCAGCTCGCGCTGCAGTTTCCTCAAGTCCCACTTCTTCGCACACGCCTGTTGTCTGCCTTTTGCCTGAAAGAAACAACGGAATTCGACTTTAACATATTCCCACCAATCGCTGATGCACTTGAACAGATATTTGTCATTTCGCCATACAAGGTACGCATCCCTAAGTTCCTCCATGACCTCCCTCTGCTCCAACAGGGCACAATTCAACTTCCAGGAGCCTGGGCCAGGTGGAAATCCATGGCCCAGAGTCCCCCGGAATCGAATGGCCCTGTGATCAGAGAAGAAGCAGGGGACCATAGAGTACGACACCTTTCTGACTGCTCTCGAAGTGAAGATGAAGTCTATCCGAGAACGGAGCGAGCCATCGGGGCGGCTCCACGTATAGTTTACGGAGCCGTTCCCGATGGACCCGACAACGTCCTGCAAGGATGCCTCCGTCACCATCTCAATCAGCAGTTTAGACGTCACGTCCAGGTTGGCGGATGTGCCAGAACTGCGCCCGTCCACCTCAATGGGGCAGTTGAAGTCACCACCCAACACTACTGCCCTAGTGGTGGCGAGTTCAGCCCGCAGGGCCTGGAGAACCTCCAGTCGGACATCCCTCTCAGGGGAGGCATACACGTTGATGAGCCGCACGGGCTCACCCGCCCAGGAACCGTCTGCGACAAGAAGTCTGCCACAGACGAGCTCCCGGACGGAATCAAGTGCAAAGTTACCTCCCCTGATCAGGATGGCCACCCCCG
Organism: Hyla sarda; assembly: GCF_029499605.1. Lineage (NCBI taxonomy): Eukaryota > Metazoa > Chordata > Amphibia > Anura > Hylidae > Hyla > Hyla sarda. The sequence continues at coordinate 16,763 of NW_026608821.1, read as the reverse complement.
CAGACCTATTGTCGCCCCCACCAGACCAGTAGGAAGGGCCGTGAGGCCACTGCCTGGCCAGATGGTTGTAAGACCTAGAAGCAGACAAAGCACATTCCTGCAACATGTAAACATCACACCTCTGGGAATCTAAGAACGTAAGAACAGTCTGAAATCTAAACCAAGCTCTAATACTCCTCACATTAATGCAGAAGATGTTGAGATCAGCCATGGGAATAAAAAGAGAGGTTAGTTCTGATACTAGTTACCAGTCTGGTCGGACGGGTCCTCTTCTCTGGCGCCTGTCGGCTCGTGTGGCTTCTCGTAGCGCCCTTCCAAGAACTCGTCGTAGACCGTGTTGGACGGAGTGTCCAGGATTTTCTTAACCTCTGGGTCCTGCAGCAGCTCCTCCATAGATTGAGCTTGGACTGGCTCTGCCTGGACCTGCTCCACTTGGGCCTGCTCCATCACCTCCTCTCCTTCTGAAGCTTCAAGGCTCTCGCAGACCTGCTCCATCTCCTCCTCCTCATCTGAAGCTTGAGGGGTCTCGCAGGTCTCGATTATCTTTCTTTTGTGGGACTCTTCTGATACGTTGTCCCTTCCTTTCCTCTTCCTCTGTATGGTACCTGGGGGAGGAAGCACAGGAAAGTCCTCCGAAGGGCGGGCACCAGCAGCTGGAGGGGGGTTAGGTGCTGCTGGGCCAGGAGAGAAAGGAGGCTGGGTGGGGCGGGGGGCAGGAGAGAGTGCCCGGGCAGGGGAGGACGGGGCAGGGGTGGGCCGGGCAGGGGAGGACGGGGCAGGGGTGGGCCGGGCAGGGGAGGACGGGGCAGGGGTGGGCCGGGGTGGGGTACGGGGGGCAGGGGTGGGGCGGGATGGGGCAGGAGGGGCAGGGGTGGGACGGGATGGGGTAGGAGGGGCAGGGGTGGGACGGGATGGGGCAGGAGGGGCAGGGGTGGGACGGGATGGGGCAGGGGTGGGACGGGATGGGGCAGGGGTGGGGGTGGGGCGGGATGGGGCAGGAGATGGGGCGGGAGGGGCAGGGGATGGGGCGGGAGGGGCAGGGGAGGGGCGGGACGGGGCAGGGGTGGTGGCTTTCGCCTTCTTACCCTCCTTGGTCGGTTTGGCCGTCCGTGGTGTTGGCTCCGGAGCTGGGGCTGGCTTCGGTGCTCTCGCTGCCACAGATGCCCATGTTCTCTCCCTCTGGGGGCAGTCCTTGTAGCTGTGGGCTGCCAGTCCGCAGAGGTTGCAGGTCTTGCTCTTGGGGCAGTCCTTGGTCGTGTGACCTGTCACACGGCAATACCTGCAGGCATCCTCCGTACAGTCCTTGCCCTCGTGGCCCATCTTGCCACATCTCCTGCAGGTCTGCGGCATGTCCGGGTAGATGATAAGTCCTGTGGAGTTGCCCAAGGAAAATGTCGTTGGCAGGTGCTGTAGTCCGTCTGGAGAAGCAGGGTTCTTGTTGAGTCTGACGACCACAGACCACTTGCAGGTCCAGTATCCGAGTGAGTTCAGGATGCGGGTGGGCTCCCTCACCACGGTGCAGAAGCGCTTCAGGAAGGTCGAGATGTCCGTGCCTGGGGTGTGTGGGTTCCGCATTGAGACCGTCACCCGCCTCTCCTCTCTTTGAATAAGGCAGTTGCCCACAAAGCGAGAGAAAGGGGATTCGGGACTCGCCGCTTTCACCACCTCCCAGTATCTTCTACAGGTCCCAATGGTGGCAAAGGTGATGTAGAAGATTCCCGAAAAGAAGGTTACTATTCCCAGGGTGTCAGCCGTGGGGAAGCCTTGATCCGCCAGCATCTTCTTGCAGAACACGTCGTGGGACATGTCCGGCACCCTTCCGTCCACGGGCTTGAGCTTCAAGGCAACAGTCTGCCTCATCCAGGGCTCCAGGGTTGGAGCTTCCAGGTTAGGAATTCTGCCGCCCTTCTGCCTTGCCGTGGTGGAGGTTGAAGCTTGCTGTGGTTGGGGCTGGACCTCCAGGCCTTGCCCTGCAGCCTCCTGGGTGGACTTGCTGGTTGAGGCCATGGCTTCTTCCAGCAGGCTCTTTTCCGCTTCCTTGCTTGCTTGTGGAGAGAGGCTTCGCAAAGTCTTCTTTCCCGGGTGGGAGGAGCTATGCAGATCCGGTCCCGGTGGGAGGAGCTATGCAAATCCTTCTCCAGAGGCAGCGAGTTTCTTCGAAAAGATTCTGCGCCGCCTTCCTCTTCGCCGCTGTTCCGGAATTCACCGCCGATTCCCTTCTTCCAGGTTCTTCGTCGGCTTCTTCCGGAGCTGCAGTCTTCAAGATCTTCTCCTTCTTCAGATGTTCCGAGGCAGGCAGGAGACGATCTTCAGGTGGTATGCTCTAGAGAAATGCGGTTCTAATAAGAACGAAAAGTACTGCAATCGTACTACGCAAAATCTCTACCACAATGCTTGGAGTTCTTCAGACCGTAGCGATCATGGTATCTCCCCTGCCAGGTACTACACGTGATCTTTGCCAAAAGGCCGAGAAGCGATAACCGTGAAAGGGGCGGGCCCAACAAGGTCCCCTTCATGGGCACTATCACTGCTTGCTGTCAGGGAGGCTGCCAGACAATTTCCCATGCACACTCTGGGCTGGGGGGCAGTCAACCACCAGTACACACAGCAGAACCTAAACCCATACCATTATTGCTAAGCAGCAAGACAGGGGCCCATTGCACTCCCACGGGGCCTTTTTAAATGCAATCCATAACCCGGATTTGCCAGGAACCCTTCTTACTCCTCCTACTTGCATGTGACACTGGGCTTAGGATCTGCATAGGAAACACACACACAAGCACACACCTACCTTTGTTGCCTGCAGATGCCTCCTTGGCTGTCCCCAAACGGTATCAAACCAACACCCACGGGAAGCTGTAAGCATAGAGGACATGCCTGCACACTATTGGACTTACCTGTGTGGGTTAAATCCGGGTTATTTGACAACCTATGGCGGTGATGGTTCTGCTCAGGCAGAGCAGTGCTGATGCTCCTCATAAAGCTGTCGCTGCTGTGAAGGTTCTAGGCGACATCACAATCCCTATGGTTACATACACAACAAAGCTGGGTTGTTGTTGTTTACACTCTGCAAGGCCTGTGGAAGTGAGTGACATCATAGCACTGTAGTTCTGAGGGTTCTAGATGGATGCAACAATCTCCTGTTGCTTCTATGAAGGCCATAATAGACGACATCACCAAACAGCTCCATAGTCACATACACAGCAAAGGTGAGATGTTGTTTACACCTAGTGATGTCAGTGGTATTGAGTGACATCACAGCACAGTGCTAAGGCTCCTGGGCCTGGACACAGCAGCGGCTGCAATATCTCAACGGAGAATACGTTTATATATATGTGTGTGTGTGCGCGTATATATATATATATATATATATATATATTTCTCCGCCGAAATCACTTTTAAACCCATTTCCACCTTTTTTTCCCTTCTCTTCCTCTTACTTTTTTTTCACGTTTTTTTACGTTTTTCTCCTTTTCGCCTCTTTTCTGGGCGTATTATTCTTCTTTTTCTTCTTTTTTTTTCGTCTAATGCATACCCCATCAGTGCAGCAATGCTTATTCAATACCACCAGCAGATGGAGACACTGGGGGATAATTTTCTAAGGATTTATACTGATTTTTCCTGTCTGAATTTGTCGCACAGAAAGTTGCAGGCCAAATATGTGTGACATTTCTGCGACTTTAGCTTCTAGAGCATTTTTACAACATTATACATAGGTGCTGAATACATAAAAAGCGACTGTTCAGCGACAGACAAGTCGCATCGGCTGAAAGTAGGCCAGAATGTCAGTCCATGTTGGAGCAGGTTTAGATACAGTCTAAAGCATAGATCTCAAAGTCTGTGCACAGAATTTAGCAAGGGCCTCGCACCTTCTGATGCATCAGGTAGGTGCACAATAGCATAGCCTAACCCTCTGTACTTTGGTCTATATTGATGCGGGACATAGACAGCCAGCTGATGACCAATCCATTAGTGCAATGGATGGCTGGAAGCATTTGTCTTTGCCTTTGCAATACCACAGAAGCAATGCATGGTCAATGTACAGCAATGACACACCTGTGTGAACAGCCAAAAGACCCCCCCCCATGTTATGTTACATAGTTACATAGTTAGTACGGTCGAAAAAAGACATATGTCCATCAAGTTCAACCAGGGAATTAAGGGGTAGGGGTGTGGCGCGATATTGGGGAAGGGATGAGATTTTATATTTCTTCATAAGCATTAATCTTATTTTGTCAATTAGGAACATTCAGCACCCACCCGCTATCAAGGCAGCTGCCTATCATGTCATGCCCTACCTGCACAGGTGTGCTGGCTACTCAAATGATCCAATTAAGGAGGCCATTTAGTCAGCAGCAGCAGAAGTCCTGTGCCTGGACGCTCCAACAGCGGCCAGACACAAGCAGAAGCAGAAGCAGCAGAAGCAGCAGCAGCACCACCTTTTGTTTTTTGGCTGCAGCAGCAGCAAGGCCCACAGGGCTGGCTAGCTGGCTAGCCAGCAAGCAGGTAGCAATGAAAGTAGGAATCTTTCTTTTTAACCCTGTAAGGGGGTGGTGCACTGTACCCGAAGATACTGCCATATCGGGTCAATGCATAGGGCGACGGAAGCAAGCTTCGAAATCGGCCCCCGTTCTCAAAAATCCATTTAATATATGGTCCCCAGATAGGGGACGTATCAGATATTAAACTGATAAGAACAGATTTTTTTTTTTTTTTTTTTTTTTTTTTCCTCAGTTACAGACTATTGTTTGGACGATCATCAGGTCACCTACCAAGACTCGTCACTTAAAACAATATCTGAAAAAACATCATACAGAAAAAACTAACTAAGGGAACCGAGTGCCAAGAAAAAGTGACCAAACAACAAAACAAAAAAACATGTCAAAAACAATCACAGAAATTGGTCAAAAACTTACAGCTTTCTCCTTTACGTACTTCTTATAAATTTTTCCATCGTGTATGCATCCAGATTTTCTCCGCTTCTTCTTCACCAATTCTCTTTTTGTCCAGTAGAAAAATAGTAAAAATCCTTCCTAAAAACAATCTTTTCAATTCCCTCGGAGAAATAACAACATTTTTAAAAACAAGCAAATTGCGTGAGTCCCATAAAACCTCTTTAAAAACAGAAAAAAGAATCCAATTAGTACGTGTATCTTCCTTTTTACTAAGATCTTGACCAATAAAAACTTTCTCAAAAGAAAAACTGTTATATCCAGTGAGTTGGATTAAAAACTTCTTTAAAAACATAAAAAATTCTTTTGCATAAAAACAGTCCCAATAAAGGTGCACTAAGTCTTCTCTACCTCCACAACCCTCTCTTGGGCATCTGTCACTTATTCTCAAACCTCTTCCAATTAAAAAAGATCGGGTTGGGAGGCAGCCATGAAAGGACATCCAACTAACGTCTTTTTGTCTGTTTGATAGTCCAATAACTTTAAAAAACTTCCAAATCTTCACAGACTGAGCATTAGTGCAGAATGGTACTTCATATAATCTCTCATTTTTCCTTATTTCTTGTTCTATTTTCTTTTTATCAGGTTCACCTAAAGAGCTCAAACCAAATTGATCATTGAAAGACCTGAGGAGCACATAGAAGGTAGGTATCACATGTGCTATGGGTCTCCTCAAATCCCTCTCACACCAGCCCCATTTGGAAAACAACCATCCTGCAAGGTATTTACTCATGTCTGCCGCCCTATTATTGCACTGTATCAATTTAAAAATTAAAAGAAAATAGTGCACCTTTAAAAACAGATCAATGTTTGGAAAGTTATATCCGCCCAAATTCATACTCTTCATCACTTCTTCTCTTCTCATTTTCTCCATCTTAGACCCCCAGAAGAACACAAAAAGCTTCCTTGTGACTCTCCTAGTCCATAACTTCCCTGGAGGAAGCACCATAGCCGTATACAAGAGAAGCGGTAGGATTACAGACTTAATGATAAGAACTTTCCCTTTAAGTGACAAGTTCCTTAACCTCCAGAAGGATAGCTTCTTCTCAATTTTACTGTCCAAAGTCTCATAACTTTTCTTTCCTTTGAGGTCTTTATCAAATATCACTCCTAGCACTTCAATGTCTTCTTTTTCCTTAACACCATCCACTACTATATTCTCTTGGTTCCCAAAACTGCATAATTGGCACTTCCCCCAGTTCACATTCATCCCAGCCACACAACAAAAAATCCTCACATGCAAATTTACTCTGTTGAGATCTGCTTGGGATGTACAAGTAAAAACCACATCGTCCATATAACTTAAAACCTTTAACTTACTACCATCACTACCTGGAATAAAAACACCACTCACACATTTATCTTTCTGCACATTCTTCAACAGGCCCTCTATAACGCATATAAACAGAATTGGGGAGAGTGGGCATCCCTGTCTGACTCCAGACAAGACATTAAAAGCAGGCCCCACATGCCCATTTACTAAAATCTGACTTGTCACCCCATGATAAAAACTCATAATAACAGATAATAACTTTTCTGGAATACCTAAGTGTTTCAAAGCAATGAACATAAAATCATGTGCAACCTTATCATAAGCCTTTTCGAAATCTATGGACTCAACAAACAGTGCATTCTTGTTAAAGTTACTGTAATAAATAGAGTCTCTTAAAAGCAATAAATTATCTGTTATTTTTCTTTTCGGTACTGCACAAACTTGGTATTCTCCCACAAGGTGGTCCACTACATCACTCAGTCTATTAGCCACAATCTTAGCAATTATCTTGTAGTCACAATTTAATAAAGTTATAGGTCTCCAATTTTTAAGATCTCTGCCATCACCTTTTTTATGAATTAATGTTATGACCCCTTTCTTCATAGATTCAGCTAAAACACCTGAGTTAAAAACATATTGCACCACCCGTGTAAACTCTTTACTTAAAATATTCCAGAACGCGGAATAAAACTCAGCGGGGAGACCATCACAGCCTGGTGTCTTCCCTTTGGCCATCTTATCCAGGGCCTGCTTGATCTCCCCTTCACTAACATCATCAATTAAAAAATCTACTTTTTCAACAGGAACATTATTCTCCAAAATATTACAATAATCATTCATCTCCGTCTCACTGGCTCTGCTCTTATTACTAAAGAGTGTCTCATAAAATCTGCCAATCTCCTTCACCATCTCCTCTCCAAAAACTTCCCCCGTAGGGGTAAAAACAGATTTAAAAACACCTTTAGCATTAAAACATTTTTTAAAGAAATACCGTGTACACTGCTCATTTTCTTCTAGGTGCTGCACTTTAGACTTATATACAATTTTTGATTGAAAGAGCTTTATTTTCCGTTCAGTCATTACAAGTCGTACAATAAATTACAGTCACACAAAGCATGATAGTACAATACACAGCAAAGGTTCCCTAAGCTATACATCGCACACCATGCTACTCTAACATTCAGCTCAATCCTGCAATAGAAAAGCACAAGAGATCAAACAAAAACCAAATAATACAATCTGTGATCGGGGTAGGGGTGTGGGCGACTATGTGGGGGTAGGGAGGGGGCGGATCACAGGGCCAAACTGTTGGGCTGTATCTTCAGGGAGACATGGGAGAAGGAGAGGGGTCTTCACTCCTCTTCTTCCTCATCAACGGCCGAGCTGTCCAAGATGGAATAGTCTCTAAGCAGGTTCTTGATGAACCTGCGGCAGTCCCGGACGGACATGTTTTCCCTGTTGATCACGAGGCGGTTCCTGGAGAGCCACACTGCGTCCTTAAAACAGTTCATAAGGCGCCAGGCCTCCTGGATGGCCTCCACGTCGTGGGTCCCAGGGAACAGGCCGTAAAGCACCGAATGGTACGATAGGCAGCTCCTGGGCACTGAGTCTCTGAGTTCATGTTCTAGGGCGTCCAACAGACCCTGTGCAAAGGGGCACTGCCAAAACACGTGGAAAGATGTTTCCTCCACGTAGGGGCAACGGGGGCAGTACCGGGTCTTGCACAGGTTGCGGGCATGCATGAATGACCTGAGAGAGAGACCTCCCATGACGGCCATCCACGACAAGTCCTTGTGTCCATTGGTAAGCCGCTTTGAGGCCACATTGTTCCAAACTGTCTCTGCAGTGGCTGCGGGGAGTCCCGGAACCAGCTCGGTCAAGTCCTTAGCTCGGATGAGCTTGTGGATTGTCTTCGGCTTCCATAGGTCGGGTTTCAGTCCTTCCAGCTGGTGCTCCCTCACAAACCGGACAACATCCCCATAGAACCAGGGAGTGTTCCAGTTGTAAGGGATGGAGCTGTCCCACTTGTCCCAGCCCAGCTGTCTCCAGAGGGGCATGAGAAGCAAGCGAGACATGGACCTGCCCGCTGAGCCAGTCTTTTCAACAAGAGTCCGCTGCACCGTGACACATGCAAAGGAGGCCCTCAGCAGAGCGGGGATGTCGGGTATTCCCTTCCCACCCTTGCGGGGTTCCTTGTACATCACGGTCCTCTTGACTCTGTCCATTTTGCCCCAGACGAAGCCAAACACTGTCCGGGTGATGGCCTTGCAAACGGTGGTATGGGGAGGCCAGGCCTGTGCGGTATATTGGAGCACAGGCAAAACTTCACTCCGCAGGACAAGTGCCTTGCCTTCCATCGTGAGCTTTCTGGAGCTCCACAGTCCGATCTTTGAGTTTATCCTTCCTAGTCGGTCTTGCCAAGACTTAAGGGCCGCTCCTTCCTTCCCGAACCAGACTCCAAGAATTTGAATGAAGTCCGGCTTAATAGTAAAGGGGAAGGGGGCGGAAGAAGCCAGGTGCCACTCCCCGAAGAGCATGGCCTCCGACTTCCCGCAGTTGACTTTTGCCCCCGAAGCTCTGCCGAAGTCCTCGCAGGTCTGGACGAGTGCAGTCACCGAACGCTGGTCAGCGCAGAAGACGGTCACGTCGTCCATGTAGAGCGAGCACTTGACCTCGTGGCGATCTGGTCCTGGTGCGGTGATCCCTCTGATCTCTCCACTCTGCCGGATAGTCTCAGCGAAGAGCTCTATAACACAAACAAAAAGGAGAGGTGAAAGAGGGCAGCCTTGTCTAACCCCTGAAAGAATGGAAAAGGGGTCAGTCTTCCAGCCGTTCACCAACACCGTGCTGTAAATGTCAAAATACATAACGTTAACAAACGAGCAAAACATCTTCCCCAGACCCAGCCTGCGCAAAACCCTGTCCATGAATGCGTGGGAGACACGGTCGAACGCCTTCTCCTGATCTAAGCTGACCAGGGCGGCGCGGCCCCCGCGGTCCTGGATGTAATGGACCGTGTCTCTCACAAGGGCAAGGCTGTCGGCAATCCTGCGGCCAGGAATGCTGCAGGTCTGGTCCGGATGGACGATCTGCCCCATGACAGGTTTCAGCCTGTTGGCCAGCACCTTGGCGAGGATCTTGTAGTCCACGTTCAGGAGAGAGATGGGACGCCAGTTTTTCAGGTCACATCTCTCCCCCTTCCGCTTATACAAGATCGTGATCATCCCTTCCCTCAACGACGGAGGCATTCTGCCCCCCACCACCATCTCCTCGTACACCTCCAACAGGTCCGGACAGGTCAGGTCACCCAGCGCTACGTAGAGCTCGGCCGGGAGACCGTCACTGCCCGGGGTCCTGCCGGGCTTAAAGGATTTAGCGGCAGAGAGCAGCTCCCCCACCGTCAAGGGATCGTCCATAGCCGCCGCACCTGCGGGATCAACAACGTTAGTGACACCTGACAGGAACCTCTCGGCGGCTTCGGGGTCGGATGACTTGGGGGCGTAGAGGTTGCTGTAGAAGTCGTGGACGACCCCCATCACTTCCTCCTTGCCGCTCCTCATGTGTCCGGTCTCATCTCGTAGCTCAGTCAGGGGCGTGTGGCCGGCATGGAGCTTCCTGAAAAAGAAAGAGTTACATTTCTCACCCTTCTCCAGGTTCTCCACCTTGGAACGAAAGACGATTCGCTTGGATTCCTCCTCAAAGTGCCTTTTCAAGCTCTTTTTGGTCTCCTCCAGCTCCTCCCTGACGTCCCAGCCACACTGGAGCAGGTCCTGCAGGGACCGCAGCTCGCGCTGCAGTTTCCTCAAGTCCCACTTCTTCGCACACGCCTGTTGTCTGCCTTTTGCCTGAAAGAAACAACGGAATTCGACTTTAACATATTCCCACCAGTCGCTGATGCACTTGAACAGACATTTGTCATTTCGCCATACAAGGTACGCATCCCTAAGTTCCTCCATGACCTCCCTCTGCTCCAACAGGGCACAATTCAACTTCCAGGAGCCTGGGCCAGGTGGGAATCCATGGCCCAGAGTCCCCCGGAATCGAATGGCCCTGTGGTCAGAGAAGAAGCAGGGGACCATAGAGTACGACACCTTTCTGACTGCTCTCGAAGTGAAGATGAAGTCTATCCGAGAACGGAGCGAGCCATCGGGGCGGCTCCACGTATAGTTTACGGAGCCGTTCCCGATGGACCCGACAACGTCCTGCAAGGATGCCTCCGTCACCATCTCAATCAGCAGTTTAGACGTCACGTCCAGGTTGGCGGATGTGCCAGAACTGCGCCCGTCCACCTCAATGGGGCAGTTGAAGTCACCACCCAACACTACTGCCCTAGTGGTGGCGAGTTCAGCCCGCAGGGCCTGGAGAACCTCCAGTCGGACATCCCTCTCAGGGGAGGCGTACACGTTGATGAGCCGCACGGGCTCACCCGCCCAGGAACCGTCTGCGACAAGAAGTCTGCCACAGACGAGCTCCCGGACGGAATCAAGTGCAAAGTTACCTCCCCTGATCAGGATGGCCACCCCCGCAGACCTATTGTCGCCCCCACCAGACCAGTAGGAAGGGCCGTGAGGCCACTGCCTGGCCAGATGGTTGTAAGACCTAGAAGCAGACAAAGCACATTCCTGCAACATGTAAACATCACACCTCTGGGAATCTAAGAACGTAAGAACAGTCTGGAATCTAAACCAAGCTCTAATACTCCTCACATTAATGCAGAAGATGTTGAGATCAGCCATGGGAATAAAAAAGAGAGGTTAGTTCTGATACTAGTTACCAGTCTGGTCGGACGGGTCCTCTTCTCTGGCGCCTGTCGGCTCGTGTGGCTTCTCGTAGCGCCCTTCCAAGAACTCGTCGTAGACCGTGTTGGACGGAGTGTCCAGGATTTTCTTAACCTCTGGGTCCTGCAGCAGCTCCTCCATAGATTGAGCTTGGACTGGCTCTGCTTGGACCTGCTCCACTTGGGCCTGCTCCATCACCTCCTCTCCTTCTGAAGCCTCAGGGCTCTCGCAGACCTGCTCCATCTCCTCCTCCTCATCTGAAGCTTGAGGGGTTTCGCAGGTCTCGATTATCTTTCTTTTGTGGGACTCTTCTGATACGTTGTCCCTTCCTTTCCTCTTCCTCTGTATGGTACCTGGGGGAGGAAGCACAGGAAAGTCCTCCGAAGGGCGGGCACCAGCAGCTGGAGGGGGGTTAGGTGCTGCTGGGCCAGGAGAGAAAGGAGGCTGGGTGGGGCGGGGGGCAGGAGAGAGTGCCCGGGCAGGGGAGGACGGGGCAGGGGTGGGCCGGGCAGGGGAGGACGGGGCAGGGGTGGGCCGGGCAGGGGAGGACGGGGCAGGGGTGGGCCGGGGTGGGGTACGGGGGGCAGGGGTGGGCCGGGGTGGGGTACGGGGGGCAGGGGTGGGGCGGGATGGGGCAGGAGGGGTGGGGGTGGGACGGGATGGGGCAGGAGGGGCAGGGGTGGGACGGGATGGGGCAGGAGGGGCAGGGGTGGGACGGGATGGGGCAGGGGTGGGACGGGATGGGGCAGGGGTGGGGCGGGATGGGGCAGGAGATGGGGCGGGAGGGGCAGGGGATGGGGCGGGAGGTGCAGGGGAGGGGCGGGACGGGGCAGGGGTGGTGGCTTTCGCCTTCTTACCCTCCTTGGTCGGCTTGGCCATCCGTGGTGTTGGCTCCGGAGCTGGGGCTGGCTTCGGTGCTCTCGCTGCCACAGATGCCCATGTTCTCTCCCTCTGGGGGCAGTCCTTGTAGCTGTGGGCTGCCAGTCCGCAGAGGTTGCAGGTCTTGCTCTTGGGGCAGTCCTTGGTCGTGTGACCTGTCACACGGCAATACCTGCAGGCATCCTCCGTACAGTCCTTGCCCTCGTGGCCCATCTTGCCACATCTCCTGCAGGTCTGCGGCATGTCCGGGTAGAAGATAAGTCCTGTGGAGTTGCCCAAGGAAAATGTCGTTGGCAGGTGCTGTAGTCCGTCTGGAGAAGCAGGGTTCTTGTTGAGTCTGACGACCACAGACCACTTGCAGGTCCAGTATCCGAGTGAGTTCAGGATGCGGGTGGGCTCCCTCACCACGGTGCAGAAGCGCTTCAGGAAGGTCGAGATGTCCGTGCCTGGGGTGTGTGGGTTCCGCATTGAGACCGTCACCCGCCTCTCCTCTCTTTGAATAAGGCAGTTGCCCACAAAGCGAGAGAAAGGGGATTCGGGACTCGCCGCTTTCACCACCTCCCAGTATCTTCTACAGGTCCCAATGGTGGCAAAGGTGATGTAGAAGATTCCCGAAAAGAAGGTTGCTATTCCCAGGGTGTCAGCCGTGGGGAAGCCTTGATCCGCCAGCATCTTCTTGCAGAACACGTCGTGGGACATGTCCGGCACCCTTCCGTCCACGGGCTTGAGCTTCAAGGCAACAGTCTGCCTCATCCAGGGCTCCAGGGTTGGAGCTTCCAGGTTAGGAATTCTGCCGCCCTTCTGCCTTGCCGTGGTGGAGGTTGAAGCTTGCTGTGGTTGGGGCTGGACCTCCAGGCCTTGCCCTGCAGCCTCCTGGGTGGACTTGCTGGTTGAGGCCATGGCTTCTTCCAGCAGGCTCTTTTCCGCTTCCTTGCTTGCTTGTGGAGAGAGGCTTCGCAAAGTCTTCTTTCCCGGGTGGGAGGAGCTATGCAGATCCGGTCCCGGTGGGAGGAGCTATGCAAATCCTTCTCCAGAGGCAGCGAGTTTCTTCGAAAAGATTCTGCGCCGCCTTCCTCTTCGCCGCTGTTCCGGAATTCACCGCCGATTCCCTTCTTCCAGGTTCTTCGTCGGCTTCTTCCGGAGCTGCAGTCTTCAAGATCTTCTCCTTCTTCAGATGTTCCGAGGCAGGCAGGAGACGATCTTCAGGTGGTATGCTCTAGAGAAATGCGGTTCTAATAAGAACGAAAAGTACTGCAATCGTACTACGCAAAATCTCTACCACAATGCTTGGAGTTCTTCAGACCGTAGCGATCATGGTATCTCCCCTGCCAGGTACTACACGTGATCTTTGCCAAAAGGCCGAGAAGCGATAACCGTGAAAGGGGCGGGCCCAACAAGGTCCCCTTCATGGGCACTATCACTGCTTGCTGTCAGGGAGGCTGCCAGACAATTTCCCATGCACACTCTGGGCTGGGGGGCAGTCAACCACCAGTACACACAGCAGAACCTAAACCCATACCATTATTGCTAAGCAGCAAGACAGGGGCCCATTGCACTCCCACGGGGCCTTTTTAAATGCAATCCATAACCCGGATTTGCCAGGAACCCTTCTTACTCCTCCTACTTGCATGTGACACTGGGCTTAGGATCTGCATAGGAAACACACACACAAGCACACACCTACCTTTGTTGCCTGCAGATGCCTCCTTGGCTGTCCCCAAACGGTATCAAACCAACACCCACGGGAAGCTGTAAGCATAGAGGACATGCCTGCACACTATTGGACTTACCTGTGTGGGTTAAATCCGGGTTATTTGACAACCTATGGCGGTGATGGTTCTGCTCAGGCAGAGCAGTGCTGATGCTCCTCATAAAGCTGTCGCTGCTGTGAAGGTTCTAGGCGACATCACAATCCCTATGGTTACATACACAACAAAGCTGGGTTGTTGTTGTTTACACTCTGCAAGGCCTGTGGAAGTGAGTGACATCATAGCACTGTAGTTCTGAGGGTTCTAGATGGATGCAACAATCTCCTGTTGCTTCTATGAAGGCCATAATAGACGACATCACCAAACAGCTCCATAGTCACATACACAGCAAAGGTGAGATGTTGTTTACACCTAGTGATGTCAGTGGTATTGAGTGACATCACAGCACAGTGCTAAGGCTCCTGGGCCTGGACACAGCAGCGGCTGCAATATCTCAACGGAGAATACGTTTATATATATGTGTGTGTGTGCGCGTATATATATATATATATATATATATATATTTCTCCGCCGAAATCACTTTTAAACCCATTTCCACCTTTTTTTCCCTTCTCTTCCTCTTACTTTTTTTTCACGTTTTTTTACGTTTTTCTCCTTTTCGCCTCTTTTCTGGGCGTATTATTCTTCTTTTTCTTCTTTTTTTTTCGTCTAATGCATACCCCATCAGTGCAGCAATGCTTATTCAATACCACCAGCAGATGGAGACACTGGGGGATAATTTTCTAAGGATTTATACTGATTTTTCCTGTCTGAATTTGTCGCACAGAAAGTTGCAGGCCAAATATGTGTGACATTTCTGCGACTTTAGCTTCTAGAGCATTTTTACAACATTATACATAGGTGCTGAATACATAAAAAGCGACTGTTCAGCGACAGACAAGTCGCATCGGCTGAAAGTAGGCCAGAATGTCAGTCCATGTTGGAGCAGGTTTAGATACAGTCTAAAGCATAGATCTCAAAGTCTGTGCACAGAATTTAGCAAGGGCCTCGCACCTTCTGATGCATCAGGTAGGTGCACAATAGCATAGCCTAACCCTCTGTACTTTGGTCTATATTGATGCGGGACATAGACAGCCAGCTGATGACCAATCCATTAGTGCAATGGATGGCTGGAAGCATTTGTCTTTGCCTTTGCAATACCACAGAAGCAATGCATGGTCAATGTACAGCAATGACACACCTGTGTGAACAGCCAAAAGACCCCCCCCCATGTTATGTTACATAGTTACATAGTTAGTACGGTCGAAAAAAGACATATGTCCATCAAGTTCAACCAGGGAATTAAGGGGTAGGGGTGTGGCGCGATATTGGGGAAGGGATGAGATTTTATATTTCTTCATAAGCATTAATCTTATTTTGTCAATTAGGAACATTCAGCACCCACCCGCTATCAAGGCAGCTGCCTATCATGTCATGCCCTACCTGCACAGGTGTGCTGGCTACTCAAATGATCCAATTAAGGAGGCCATTTAGTCAGCAGCAGCAGAAGTCCTGTGCCTGGACGCTCCAACAGCGGCCAGACACAAGCAGAAGCAGAAGCAGCAGAAGCAGCAGCAGCACCACCTTTTGTTTTTTGGCTGCAGCAGCAGCAAGGCCCACAGGGCTGGCTAGCTGGCTAGCCAGCAAGCAGGTAGCAATGAAAGTAGGAATCTTTCTTTTTAACCCTGTAAGGGGGTGGTGCACTGTACCCGAAGATACTGCCATATCGGGTCAATGCATAGGGCGACGGAAGCAAGCTTCGAAATCGGCCCCCGTTCTCAAAAATCCATTTAATATATGGTCCCCAGATAGGGGACGTATCAGATATTAAACTGATAAGAACAGATTTTTTTTTTTTTTTTTTTTTTTTTTTCCTCAGTTACAGACTATTGTTTGGACGATCATCAGGTCACCTACCAAGACTCGTCACTTAAAACAATATCTGAAAAAACATCATACAGAAAAAACTAACTAAGGGAACCGAGTGCCAAGAAAAAGTGACCAAACAACAAAACAAAAAAACATGTCAAAAACAATCACAGAAATTGGTCAAAAACTTACAGCTTTCTCCTTTACGTACTTCTTATAAATTTTTCCATCGTGTATGCATCCAGATTTTCTCCGCTTCTTCTTCACCAATTCTCTTTTTGTCCAGTAGAAAAATAGTAAAAATCCTTCCTAAAAACAATCTTTTCAATTCCCTCGGAGAAATAACAACATTTTTAAAAACAAGCAAATTGCGTGAGTCCCATAAAACCTCTTTAAAAACAGAAAAAAGAATCCAATTAGTACGTGTATCTTCCTTTTTACTAAGATCTTGACCAATAAAAACTTTCTCAAAAGAAAAACTGTTATATCCAGTGAGTTGGATTAAAAACTTCTTTAAAAACATAAAAAATTCTTTTGCATAAAAACAGTCCCAATAAAGGTGCACTAAGTCTTCTCTACCTCCACAACCCTCTCTTGGGCATCTGTCACTTATTCTCAAACCTCTTCCAATTAAAAAAGATCGGGTTGGGAGGCAGCCATGAAAGGACATCCAACTAACGTCTTTTTGTCTGTTTGATAGTCCAATAACTTTAAAAAACTTCCAAATCTTCACAGACTGAGCATTAGTGCAGAATGGTACTTCATATAATCTCTCATTTTTCCTTATTTCTTGTTCTATTTTCTTTTTATCAGGTTCACCTAAAGAGCTCAAACCAAATTGATCATTGAAAGACCTGAGGAGCACATAGAAGGTAGGTATCACATGTGCTATGGGTCTCCTCAAATCCCTCTCACACCAGCCCCATTTGGAAAACAACCATCCTGCAAGGTATTTACTCATGTCTGCCGCCCTATTATTGCACTGTATCAATTTAAAAATTAAAAGAAAATAGTGCACCTTTAAAAACAGATCAATGTTTGGAAAGTTATATCCGCCCAAATTCATACTCTTCATCACTTCTTCTCTTCTCATTTTCTCCATCTTAGACCCCCAGAAGAACACAAAAAGCTTCCTTGTGACTCTCCTAGTCCATAACTTCCCTGGAGGAAGCACCATAGCCGTATACAAGAGAAGCGGTAGGATTACAGACTTAATGATAAGAACTTTCCCTTTAAGTGACAAGTTCCTTAACCTCCAGAAGGA
>NW_026608820.1:0-52056 GCF_029499605.1 Hyla sarda | reverse complement strand
GAGTGCAATGGTCGCCTGTCCTTTTTTTAAGTGATGATGTGGGTTTAGCCTGTGCTGTATGTATGTATGGGTGGCTGACTGCCACCCACCCAGAAAGTGTATGGGAGGCTGGTTGGCTGCCAGCCTTCCTTCCATTCCTATGAGTAATGTGAGTGCTCATGAAGGGGACATGGTTGGGTCCACCCCTTTCCCGGTTATCCCCTCTAGGCCTTTTGGCTTAGATCAAGTGTAAAAAAAGAAAGGATCTTGCGACAGATCGCATCCTGAGGCACGTTTTTTTTTGTGTGAATACTTGCACTTGGGTGACTTGTGAGCACATACTGATACATACGTTCCCTATCTGGGGACCATAAATTAAATGGATTTTTGAGAAAGGGAGCTGATTTGGAAGCTTGCTTCTGTCGCCCTATGCATTGACCCGATGTGGCAGTATCTTCGGGTAGTGAACAGTGCACCACCCCATTCCAGTGTTAAACAAGAAAGATTCTCATTTAATCCTCCGTGGGTGAGAATTTGAGTTTGAGAATTGGAGACCAAAATGATGAGTTGCACTGACTGGTTTATGAACGTCTATTCATTTAGCGTTTTAATGACCATGTTTGCACACTGATTGGTGTAAAAAAATAAAATAAAACTAAATAATAATAATCTAGCACACCTGTGCAGGTTTGACATGACATGACAGGTAGCTGTCTTGTGGGTGGTGCTGAATCCTGTTAAATGACATGAGGGTCTCATGCCTATACACAAGGGTGTGTCATTGCTGTTGCTTGACCATGCATTGGTTTCTGTGGTCAGTGAATGATAAAAACAAAATTTACCATACATTGATGGATGGGAAATCCGCCGTGAGGCATTTGTTTTTAGAAACTGCTGCTCACAACCAATGTTGCAATGGAGTGTCTCCATCTGCTGGTGGTATTGGAAAGGCATTAGTGCTATGACAGGGTCTGAAGAAGAAGAAGAAGAAGAAGACGGAAAAAAATATATATAAAAAGAAAAAGAGAGAGAGAGAGAGAGAGACTGACTTAGTGAGCGAGTGAGTGAGAGAGTGAGAGTGAGTGAGAGTGAATGAGTGAGTGAGTGATTGAGTGAGTGAGTGAGTGAGTGAGTGAGAACAAATGAGTTAAAGCAAGTGAGTGAGAGAGATCGAATGAATGAAAGTCTGAATGACAGAAAGAAAAAAGGATGAAGAAAGAAGCATGAAGAAAAAAAAATGTATATGGAGTTGCTGACATGAGTGCAATCTACAAAGCCGTTGAGGCTGATCCTCATGGGAGGATTATTGCACCAGGACCCTTAGCACTTTTAAAATGCCATTCAATGCCACGGGCTAGATGTAAACTGCAGATGACCATGTTGTGGTAGTTACCATGGATACCAGAGTGATGTGTGAGCTAACACATAGGCCCAACAGATTCCAAGAAGGCCAGAATCACCAGCGGCACCACCATCGATTGTCAGGTCACCCGGATTCAGCAAATACCAGAGTCCAAAATGATGCAGGTTTATACTGTTAATTTTCAGTTTATCGTTACAGTTGGTGTTATTCCATGTCGGAAGGGACGCAGCTACAGCCAGTGGGGTAACTAGAGACAGGCAGGCAGCTATGTGCAACAAAGGTAGGCGTGTTGTTTTCATATGCAGATCTGAAATATTGTCTTATATGCAAGAGGAGGAGTGATGGGGGTTCAGGCAAAAGCCAGGCTATGGATTGCATTGCTAAATGCTCCATCAGAGTGCAATGGTCGCCTGTCCTTTTTTTAAGTGATGATGTGGGTTTAGCCTGTGCTGTATGTATGTATGGGTGGCTGACTGCCACCCACCCAGAAAGTGTATGGGAGGCTGGTTGGCTGCCAGCCTTCCTTCCATTCCTATGAGTAATGTGAGTGCTCATGAAGGGGACATGGTTGGGTCCACCCCTTTCCCGGTTATCCCCTCTAGGCCTTTTGGCTTAGATCAAGTGTAAAAAAAGAAAGGATCTTGCGACAGATCGCATCCTGAGGCACGTTTTTTTTTGTGTGAATACTTGCACTTGGGTGACTTGTGAGCACATACTGATACATACGTTCCCTATCTGGGGACCATAAATTAAATGGATTTTTGAGAAAGGGAGCTGATTTGGAAGCTTGCTTCTGTCGCCCTATGCATTGACCCGATGTGGCAGTATCTTCGGGTAGTGAACAGTGCACCACCCCATTCCAGTGTTAAACAAGAAAGATTCTCATTTAATCCTCCGTGGGTGAGAATTTGAGTTTGAGAATTGGAGACCAAAATGATGAGTTGCACTGACTGGTTTATGAACGTCTATTCATTTAGCGTTTTAATGACCATGTTTGCACACTGATTGGTGTAAAAAAATAAAATAAAACTAAATAATAATAATCTAGCACACCTGTGCAGGTTTGACATGACATGACAGGTAGCTGTCTTGTGGGTGGTGCTGAATCCTGTTAAATGACATGAGGGTCTCATGCCTATACACAAGGGTGTGTCATTGCTGTTGCTTGACCATGCATTGGTTTCTGTGGTCAGTGAATGATAAAAACAAAATTTACCATACATTGATGGATGGGAAATCCGCCGTGAGGCATTTGTTTTTAGAAACTGCTGCTCACAACCAATGTTGCAATGGAGTGTCTCCATCTGCTGGTGGTATTGGAAAGGCATTAGTGCTATGACAGGGTCTGAAGAAGAAGAAGAAGAAGAAGACGGAAAAAAATATATATAAAAAGAAAAAGAGAGAGAGAGAGAGAGAGACTGACTTAGTGAGCGAGTGAGTGAGAGAGTGAGAGTGAGTGAGAGTGAATGAGTGAGTGAGTGATTGAGTGAGTGAGTGAGTGAGTGAGAACAAATGAGTTAAAGCAAGTGAGTGAGAGAGATCGAATGAATGAAAGTCTGAATGACAGAAAGAAAAAAGGATGAAGAAAGAAGCATGAAGAAAAAAAAATGTATATGGAGTTGCTGACATGAGTGCAATCTACAAAGCCGTTGAGGCTGATCCTCATGGGAGGATTATTGCACCAGGACCCTTAGCACTTTTAAAATGCCATTCAATGCCACGGGCTAGATGTAAACTGCAGATGACCATGTTGTGGTAGTTACCATGGATACCAGAGTGATGTGTGAGCTAACACATAGGCCCAACAGATTCCAAGAAGGCCAGAATCACCAGCGGCACCACCATCGATTGTCAGGTCACCCGGATTCAGCAAATACCAGAGTCCAAAATGATGCAGGTTTATACTGTTAATTTTCAGTTTATCGTTACAGTTGGTGTTATTCCATGTCGGAAGGGACGCAGCTACAGCCAGTGGGGTAACTAGAGACAGGCAGGCAGCTATGTGCAACAAAGGTAGGCGTGTTGTTTTCATATGCAGATCTGAAATATTGTCTTATATGCAAGAGGAGGAGTGATGGGGGTTCAGGCAAAAGCCAGGCTATGGATTGCATTGCTAAATGCTCCATCAGAGTGCAATGGTCGCCTGTCCTTTTTTTAAGTGATGATGTGGGTTTAGCCTGTGCTGTATGTATGTATGGGTGGCTGACTGCCACCCACCCAGAAAGTGTATGGGAGGCTGGTTGGCTGCCAGCCTTCCTTCCATTCCTATGAGTAATGTGAGTGCTCATGAAGGGGACATGGTTGGGTCCACCCCTTTCCCGGTTATCCCCTCTAGGCCTTTTGGCTTAGATCAAGTGTAAAAAAAGAAAGGATCTTGCGACAGATCGCATCCTGAGGCACGTTTTTTTTTGTGTGAATACTTGCACTTGGGTGACTTGTGAGCACATACTGATACATACGTTCCCTATCTGGGGACCATAAATTAAATGGATTTTTGAGAAAGGGAGCTGATTTGGAAGCTTGCTTCTGTCGCCCTATGCATTGACCCGATGTGGCAGTATCTTCGGGTAGTGAACAGTGCACCACCCCATTCCAGTGTTAAACAAGAAAGATTCTCATTTAATCCTCCGTGGGTGAGAATTTGAGTTTGAGAATTGGAGACCAAAATGATGAGTTGCACTGACTGGTTTATGAACGTCTATTCATTTAGCGTTTTAATGACCATGTTTGCACACTGATTGGTGTAAAAAAATAAAATAAAACTAAATAATAATAATCTAGCACACCTGTGCAGGTTTGACATGACATGACAGGTAGCTGTCTTGTGGGTGGTGCTGAATCCTGTTAAATGACATGAGGGTCTCATGCCTATACACAAGGGTGTGTCATTGCTGTTGCTTGACCATGCATTGGTTTCTGTGGTCAGTGAATGATAAAAACAAAATTTACCATACATTGATGGATGGGAAATCCGCCGTGAGGCATTTGTTTTTAGAAACTGCTGCTCACAACCAATGTTGCAATGGAGTGTCTCCATCTGCTGGTGGTATTGGAAAGGCATTAGTGCTATGACAGGGTCTGAAGAAGAAGAAGAAGAAGAAGACGGAAAAAAATATATATAAAAAGAAAAAGAGAGAGAGAGAGAGAGAGACTGACTTAGTGAGCGAGTGAGTGAGAGAGTGAGAGTGAGTGAGAGTGAATGAGTGAGTGAGTGATTGAGTGAGTGAGTGAGTGAGTGAGTGAGAACAAATGAGTTAAAGCAAGTGAGTGAGAGAGATCGAATGAATGAAAGTCTGAATGACAGAAAGAAAAAAGGATGAAGAAAGAAGCATGAAGAAAAAAAAATGTATATGGAGTTGCTGACATGAGTGCAATCTACAAAGCCGTTGAGGCTGATCCTCATGGGAGGATTATTGCACCAGGACCCTTAGCACTTTTAAAATGCCATTCAATGCCACGGGCTAGATGTAAACTGCAGATGACCATGTTGTGGTAGTTACCATGGATACCAGAGTGATGTGTGAGCTAACACATAGGCCCAACAGATTCCAAGAAGGCCAGAATCACCAGCGGCACCACCATCGATTGTCAGGTCACCCGGATTCAGCAAATACCAGAGTCCAAAATGATGCAGGTTTATACTGTTAATTTTCAGTTTATCGTTACAGTTGGTGTTATTCCATGTCGGAAGGGACGCAGCTACAGCCAGTGGGGTAACTAGAGACAGGCAGGCAGCTATGTGCAACAAAGGTAGGCGTGTTGTTTTCATATGCAGATCTGAAATATTGTCTTATATGCAAGAGGAGGAGTGATGGGGGTTCAGGCAAAAGCCAGGCTATGGATTGCATTGCTAAATGCTCCATCAGAGTGCAATGGTCGCCTGTCCTTTTTTTAAGTGATGATGTGGGTTTAGCCTGTGCTGTATGTATGTATGGGTGGCTGACTGCCACCCACCCAGAAAGTGTATGGGAGGCTGGTTGGCTGCCAGCCTTCCTTCCATTCCTATGAGTAATGTGAGTGCTCATGAAGGGGACATGGTTGGGTCCACCCCTTTCCCGGTTATCCCCTCTAGGCCTTTTGGCTTAGATCAAGTGTAAAAAAAGAAAGGATCTTGCGACAGATCGCATCCTGAGGCACGTTTTTTTTTGTGTGAATACTTGCACTTGGGTGACTTGTGAGCACATACTGATACATACGTTCCCTATCTGGGGACCATAAATTAAATGGATTTTTGAGAAAGGGAGCTGATTTGGAAGCTTGCTTCTGTCGCCCTATGCATTGACCCGATGTGGCAGTATCTTCGGGTAGTGAACAGTGCACCACCCCATTCCAGTGTTAAACAAGAAAGATTCTCATTTAATCCTCCGTGGGTGAGAATTTGAGTTTGAGAATTGGAGACCAAAATGATGAGTTGCACTGACTGGTTTATGAACGTCTATTCATTTAGCGTTTTAATGACCATGTTTGCACACTGATTGGTGTAAAAAAATAAAATAAAACTAAATAATAATAATCTAGCACACCTGTGCAGGTTTGACATGACATGACAGGTAGCTGTCTTGTGGGTGGTGCTGAATCCTGTTAAATGACATGAGGGTCTCATGCCTATACACAAGGGTGTGTCATTGCTGTTGCTTGACCATGCATTGGTTTCTGTGGTCAGTGAATGATAAAAACAAAATTTACCATACATTGATGGATGGGAAATCCGCCGTGAGGCATTTGTTTTTAGAAACTGCTGCTCACAACCAATGTTGCAATGGAGTGTCTCCATCTGCTGGTGGTATTGGAAAGGCATTAGTGCTATGACAGGGTCTGAAGAAGAAGAAGAAGAAGAAGACGGAAAAAAATATATATAAAAAGAAAAAGAGAGAGAGAGAGAGAGAGACTGACTTAGTGAGCGAGTGAGTGAGAGAGTGAGAGTGAGTGAGAGTGAATGAGTGAGTGAGTGATTGAGTGAGTGAGTGAGTGAGTGAGTGAGAACAAATGAGTTAAAGCAAGTGAGTGAGAGAGATCGAATGAATGAAAGTCTGAATGACAGAAAGAAAAAAGGATGAAGAAAGAAGCATGAAGAAAAAAAAATGTATATGGAGTTGCTGACATGAGTGCAATCTACAAAGCCGTTGAGGCTGATCCTCATGGGAGGATTATTGCACCAGGACCCTTAGCACTTTTAAAATGCCATTCAATGCCACGGGCTAGATGTAAACTGCAGATGACCATGTTGTGGTAGTTACCATGGATACCAGAGTGATGTGTGAGCTAACACATAGGCCCAACAGATTCCAAGAAGGCCAGAATCACCAGCGGCACCACCATCGATTGTCAGGTCACCCGGATTCAGCAAATACCAGAGTCCAAAATGATGCAGGTTTATACTGTTAATTTTCAGTTTATCGTTACAGTTGGTGTTATTCCATGTCGGAAGGGACGCAGCTACAGCCAGTGGGGTAACTAGAGACAGGCAGGCAGCTATGTGCAACAAAGGTAGGCGTGTTGTTTTCATATGCAGATCTGAAATATTGTCTTATATGCAAGAGGAGGAGTGATGGGGGTTCAGGCAAAAGCCAGGCTATGGATTGCATTGCTAAATGCTCCATCAGAGTGCAATGGTCGCCTGTCCTTTTTTTAAGTGATGATGTGGGTTTAGCCTGTGCTGTATGTATGTATGGGTGGCTGACTGCCACCCACCCAGAAAGTGTATGGGAGGCTGGTTGGCTGCCAGCCTTCCTTCCATTCCTATGAGTAATGTGAGTGCTCATGAAGGGGACATGGTTGGGTCCACCCCTTTCCCGGTTATCCCCTCTAGGCCTTTTGGCTTAGATCAAGTGTAAAAAAAGAAAGGATCTTGCGACAGATCGCATCCTGAGGCACGTTTTTTTTTGTGTGAATACTTGCACTTGGGTGACTTGTGAGCACATACTGATACATACGTTCCCTATCTGGGGACCATAAATTAAATGGATTTTTGAGAAAGGGAGCTGATTTGGAAGCTTGCTTCTGTCGCCCTATGCATTGACCCGATGTGGCAGTATCTTCGGGTAGTGAACAGTGCACCACCCCATTCCAGTGTTAAACAAGAAAGATTCTCATTTAATCCTCCGTGGGTGAGAATTTGAGTTTGAGAATTGGAGACCAAAATGATGAGTTGCACTGACTGGTTTATGAACGTCTATTCATTTAGCGTTTTAATGACCATGTTTGCACACTGATTGGTGTAAAAAAATAAAATAAAACTAAATAATAATAATCTAGCACACCTGTGCAGGTTTGACATGACATGACAGGTAGCTGTCTTGTGGGTGGTGCTGAATCCTGTTAAATGACATGAGGGTCTCATGCCTATACACAAGGGTGTGTCATTGCTGTTGCTTGACCATGCATTGGTTTCTGTGGTCAGTGAATGATAAAAACAAAATTTACCATACATTGATGGATGGGAAATCCGCCGTGAGGCATTTGTTTTTAGAAACTGCTGCTCACAACCAATGTTGCAATGGAGTGTCTCCATCTGCTGGTGGTATTGGAAAGGCATTAGTGCTATGACAGGGTCTGAAGAAGAAGAAGAAGAAGAAGACGGAAAAAAATATATATAAAAAGAAAAAGAGAGAGAGAGAGAGAGAGACTGACTTAGTGAGCGAGTGAGTGAGAGAGTGAGAGTGAGTGAGAGTGAATGAGTGAGTGAGTGATTGAGTGAGTGAGTGAGTGAGTGAGTGAGAACAAATGAGTTAAAGCAAGTGAGTGAGAGAGATCGAATGAATGAAAGTCTGAATGACAGAAAGAAAAAAGGATGAAGAAAGAAGCATGAAGAAAAAAAAATGTATATGGAGTTGCTGACATGAGTGCAATCTACAAAGCCGTTGAGGCTGATCCTCATGGGAGGATTATTGCACCAGGACCCTTAGCACTTTTAAAATGCCATTCAATGCCACGGGCTAGATGTAAACTGCAGATGACCATGTTGTGGTAGTTACCATGGATACCAGAGTGATGTGTGAGCTAACACATAGGCCCAACAGATTCCAAGAAGGCCAGAATCACCAGCGGCACCACCATCGATTGTCAGGTCACCCGGATTCAGCAAATACCAGAGTCCAAAATGATGCAGGTTTATACTGTTAATTTTCAGTTTATCGTTACAGTTGGTGTTATTCCATGTCGGAAGGGACGCAGCTACAGCCAGTGGGGTAACTAGAGACAGGCAGGCAGCTATGTGCAACAAAGGTAGGCGTGTTGTTTTCATATGCAGATCTGAAATATTGTCTTATATGCAAGAGGAGGAGTGATGGGGGTTCAGGCAAAAGCCAGGCTATGGATTGCATTGCTAAATGCTCCATCAGAGTGCAATGGTCGCCTGTCCTTTTTTTAAGTGATGATGTGGGTTTAGCCTGTGCTGTATGTATGTATGGGTGGCTGACTGCCACCCACCCAGAAAGTGTATGGGAGGCTGGTTGGCTGCCAGCCTTCCTTCCATTCCTATGAGTAATGTGAGTGCTCATGAAGGGGACATGGTTGGGTCCACCCCTTTCCCGGTTATCCCCTCTAGGCCTTTTGGCTTAGATCAAGTGTAAAAAAAGAAAGGATCTTGCGACAGATCGCATCCTGAGGCACGTTTTTTTTTGTGTGAATACTTGCACTTGGGTGACTTGTGAGCACATACTGATACATACGTTCCCTATCTGGGGACCATAAATTAAATGGATTTTTGAGAAAGGGAGCTGATTTGGAAGCTTGCTTCTGTCGCCCTATGCATTGACCCGATGTGGCAGTATCTTCGGGTAGTGAACAGTGCACCACCCCATTCCAGTGTTAAACAAGAAAGATTCTCATTTAATCCTCCGTGGGTGAGAATTTGAGTTTGAGAATTGGAGACCAAAATGATGAGTTGCACTGACTGGTTTATGAACGTCTATTCATTTAGCGTTTTAATGACCATGTTTGCACACTGATTGGTGTAAAAAAATAAAATAAAACTAAATAATAATAATCTAGCACACCTGTGCAGGTTTGACATGACATGACAGGTAGCTGTCTTGTGGGTGGTGCTGAATCCTGTTAAATGACATGAGGGTCTCATGCCTATACACAAGGGTGTGTCATTGCTGTTGCTTGACCATGCATTGGTTTCTGTGGTCAGTGAATGATAAAAACAAAATTTACCATACATTGATGGATGGGAAATCCGCCGTGAGGCATTTGTTTTTAGAAACTGCTGCTCACAACCAATGTTGCAATGGAGTGTCTCCATCTGCTGGTGGTATTGGAAAGGCATTAGTGCTATGACAGGGTCTGAAGAAGAAGAAGAAGAAGAAGACGGAAAAAAATATATATAAAAAGAAAAAGAGAGAGAGAGAGAGAGAGACTGACTTAGTGAGCGAGTGAGTGAGAGAGTGAGAGTGAGTGAGAGTGAATGAGTGAGTGAGTGATTGAGTGAGTGAGTGAGTGAGTGAGTGAGAACAAATGAGTTAAAGCAAGTGAGTGAGAGAGATCGAATGAATGAAAGTCTGAATGACAGAAAGAAAAAAGGATGAAGAAAGAAGCATGAAGAAAAAAAAATGTATATGGAGTTGCTGACATGAGTGCAATCTACAAAGCCGTTGAGGCTGATCCTCATGGGAGGATTATTGCACCAGGACCCTTAGCACTTTTAAAATGCCATTCAATGCCACGGGCTAGATGTAAACTGCAGATGACCATGTTGTGGTAGTTACCATGGATACCAGAGTGATGTGTGAGCTAACACATAGGCCCAACAGATTCCAAGAAGGCCAGAATCACCAGCGGCACCACCATCGATTGTCAGGTCACCCGGATTCAGCAAATACCAGAGTCCAAAATGATGCAGGTTTATACTGTTAATTTTCAGTTTATCGTTACAGTTGGTGTTATTCCATGTCGGAAGGGACGCAGCTACAGCCAGTGGGGTAACTAGAGACAGGCAGGCAGCTATGTGCAACAAAGGTAGGCGTGTTGTTTTCATATGCAGATCTGAAATATTGTCTTATATGCAAGAGGAGGAGTGATGGGGGTTCAGGCAAAAGCCAGGCTATGGATTGCATTGCTAAATGCTCCATCAGAGTGCAATGGTCGCCTGTCCTTTTTTTAAGTGATGATGTGGGTTTAGCCTGTGCTGTATGTATGTATGGGTGGCTGACTGCCACCCACCCAGAAAGTGTATGGGAGGCTGGTTGGCTGCCAGCCTTCCTTCCATTCCTATGAGTAATGTGAGTGCTCATGAAGGGGACATGGTTGGGTCCACCCCTTTCCCGGTTATCCCCTCTAGGCCTTTTGGCTTAGATCAAGTGTAAAAAAAGAAAGGATCTTGCGACAGATCGCATCCTGAGGCACGTTTTTTTTTGTGTGAATACTTGCACTTGGGTGACTTGTGAGCACATACTGATACATACGTTCCCTATCTGGGGACCATAAATTAAATGGATTTTTGAGAAAGGGAGCTGATTTGGAAGCTTGCTTCTGTCGCCCTATGCATTGACCCGATGTGGCAGTATCTTCGGGTAGTGAACAGTGCACCACCCCATTCCAGTGTTAAACAAGAAAGATTCTCATTTAATCCTCCGTGGGTGAGAATTTGAGTTTGAGAATTGGAGACCAAAATGATGAGTTGCACTGACTGGTTTATGAACGTCTATTCATTTAGCGTTTTAATGACCATGTTTGCACACTGATTGGTGTAAAAAAATAAAATAAAACTAAATAATAATAATCTAGCACACCTGTGCAGGTTTGACATGACATGACAGGTAGCTGTCTTGTGGGTGGTGCTGAATCCTGTTAAATGACATGAGGGTCTCATGCCTATACACAAGGGTGTGTCATTGCTGTTGCTTGACCATGCATTGGTTTCTGTGGTCAGTGAATGATAAAAACAAAATTTACCATACATTGATGGATGGGAAATCCGCCGTGAGGCATTTGTTTTTAGAAACTGCTGCTCACAACCAATGTTGCAATGGAGTGTCTCCATCTGCTGGTGGTATTGGAAAGGCATTAGTGCTATGACAGGGTCTGAAGAAGAAGAAGAAGAAGAAGACGGAAAAAAATATATATAAAAAGAAAAAGAGAGAGAGAGAGAGAGAGACTGACTTAGTGAGCGAGTGAGTGAGAGAGTGAGAGTGAGTGAGAGTGAATGAGTGAGTGAGTGATTGAGTGAGTGAGTGAGTGAGTGAGTGAGAACAAATGAGTTAAAGCAAGTGAGTGAGAGAGATCGAATGAATGAAAGTCTGAATGACAGAAAGAAAAAAGGATGAAGAAAGAAGCATGAAGAAAAAAAAATGTATATGGAGTTGCTGACATGAGTGCAATCTACAAAGCCGTTGAGGCTGATCCTCATGGGAGGATTATTGCACCAGGACCCTTAGCACTTTTAAAATGCCATTCAATGCCACGGGCTAGATGTAAACTGCAGATGACCATGTTGTGGTAGTTACCATGGATACCAGAGTGATGTGTGAGCTAACACATAGGCCCAACAGATTCCAAGAAGGCCAGAATCACCAGCGGCACCACCATCGATTGTCAGGTCACCCGGATTCAGCAAATACCAGAGTCCAAAATGATGCAGGTTTATACTGTTAATTTTCAGTTTATCGTTACAGTTGGTGTTATTCCATGTCGGAAGGGACGCAGCTACAGCCAGTGGGGTAACTAGAGACAGGCAGGCAGCTATGTGCAACAAAGGTAGGCGTGTTGTTTTCATATGCAGATCTGAAATATTGTCTTATATGCAAGAGGAGGAGTGATGGGGGTTCAGGCAAAAGCCAGGCTATGGATTGCATTGCTAAATGCTCCATCAGAGTGCAATGGTCGCCTGTCCTTTTTTTAAGTGATGATGTGGGTTTAGCCTGTGCTGTATGTATGTATGGGTGGCTGACTGCCACCCACCCAGAAAGTGTATGGGAGGCTGGTTGGCTGCCAGCCTTCCTTCCATTCCTATGAGTAATGTGAGTGCTCATGAAGGGGACATGGTTGGGTCCACCCCTTTCCCGGTTATCCCCTCTAGGCCTTTTGGCTTAGATCAAGTGTAAAAAAAGAAAGGATCTTGCGACAGATCGCATCCTGAGGCACGTTTTTTTTTGTGTGAATACTTGCACTTGGGTGACTTGTGAGCACATACTGATACATACGTTCCCTATCTGGGGACCATAAATTAAATGGATTTTTGAGAAAGGGAGCTGATTTGGAAGCTTGCTTCTGTCGCCCTATGCATTGACCCGATGTGGCAGTATCTTCGGGTAGTGAACAGTGCACCACCCCATTCCAGTGTTAAACAAGAAAGATTCTCATTTAATCCTCCGTGGGTGAGAATTTGAGTTTGAGAATTGGAGACCAAAATGATGAGTTGCACTGACTGGTTTATGAACGTCTATTCATTTAGCGTTTTAATGACCATGTTTGCACACTGATTGGTGTAAAAAAATAAAATAAAACTAAATAATAATAATCTAGCACACCTGTGCAGGTTTGACATGACATGACAGGTAGCTGTCTTGTGGGTGGTGCTGAATCCTGTTAAATGACATGAGGGTCTCATGCCTATACACAAGGGTGTGTCATTGCTGTTGCTTGACCATGCATTGGTTTCTGTGGTCAGTGAATGATAAAAACAAAATTTACCATACATTGATGGATGGGAAATCCGCCGTGAGGCATTTGTTTTTAGAAACTGCTGCTCACAACCAATGTTGCAATGGAGTGTCTCCATCTGCTGGTGGTATTGGAAAGGCATTAGTGCTATGACAGGGTCTGAAGAAGAAGAAGAAGAAGAAGACGGAAAAAAATATATATAAAAAGAAAAAGAGAGAGAGAGAGAGAGAGACTGACTTAGTGAGCGAGTGAGTGAGAGAGTGAGAGTGAGTGAGAGTGAATGAGTGAGTGAGTGATTGAGTGAGTGAGTGAGTGAGTGAGTGAGAACAAATGAGTTAAAGCAAGTGAGTGAGAGAGATCGAATGAATGAAAGTCTGAATGACAGAAAGAAAAAAGGATGAAGAAAGAAGCATGAAGAAAAAAAAATGTATATGGAGTTGCTGACATGAGTGCAATCTACAAAGCCGTTGAGGCTGATCCTCATGGGAGGATTATTGCACCAGGACCCTTAGCACTTTTAAAATGCCATTCAATGCCACGGGCTAGATGTAAACTGCAGATGACCATGTTGTGGTAGTTACCATGGATACCAGAGTGATGTGTGAGCTAACACATAGGCCCAACAGATTCCAAGAAGGCCAGAATCACCAGCGGCACCACCATCGATTGTCAGGTCACCCGGATTCAGCAAATACCAGAGTCCAAAATGATGCAGGTTTATACTGTTAATTTTCAGTTTATCGTTACAGTTGGTGTTATTCCATGTCGGAAGGGACGCAGCTACAGCCAGTGGGGTAACTAGAGACAGGCAGGCAGCTATGTGCAACAAAGGTAGGCGTGTTGTTTTCATATGCAGATCTGAAATATTGTCTTATATGCAAGAGGAGGAGTGATGGGGGTTCAGGCAAAAGCCAGGCTATGGATTGCATTGCTAAATGCTCCATCAGAGTGCAATGGTCGCCTGTCCTTTTTTTAAGTGATGATGTGGGTTTAGCCTGTGCTGTATGTATGTATGGGTGGCTGACTGCCACCCACCCAGAAAGTGTATGGGAGGCTGGTTGGCTGCCAGCCTTCCTTCCATTCCTATGAGTAATGTGAGTGCTCATGAAGGGGACATGGTTGGGTCCACCCCTTTCCCGGTTATCCCCTCTAGGCCTTTTGGCTTAGATCAAGTGTAAAAAAAGAAAGGATCTTGCGACAGATCGCATCCTGAGGCACGTTTTTTTTTGTGTGAATACTTGCACTTGGGTGACTTGTGAGCACATACTGATACATACGTTCCCTATCTGGGGACCATAAATTAAATGGATTTTTGAGAAAGGGAGCTGATTTGGAAGCTTGCTTCTGTCGCCCTATGCATTGACCCGATGTGGCAGTATCTTCGGGTAGTGAACAGTGCACCACCCCATTCCAGTGTTAAACAAGAAAGATTCTCATTTAATCCTCCGTGGGTGAGAATTTGAGTTTGAGAATTGGAGACCAAAATGATGAGTTGCACTGACTGGTTTATGAACGTCTATTCATTTAGCGTTTTAATGACCATGTTTGCACACTGATTGGTGTAAAAAAATAAAATAAAACTAAATAATAATAATCTAGCACACCTGTGCAGGTTTGACATGACATGACAGGTAGCTGTCTTGTGGGTGGTGCTGAATCCTGTTAAATGACATGAGGGTCTCATGCCTATACACAAGGGTGTGTCATTGCTGTTGCTTGACCATGCATTGGTTTCTGTGGTCAGTGAATGATAAAAACAAAATTTACCATACATTGATGGATGGGAAATCCGCCGTGAGGCATTTGTTTTTAGAAACTGCTGCTCACAACCAATGTTGCAATGGAGTGTCTCCATCTGCTGGTGGTATTGGAAAGGCATTAGTGCTATGACAGGGTCTGAAGAAGAAGAAGAAGAAGAAGAAGACGGAAAAAAATATATATAAAAAGAAAAAGAGAGAGAGAGAGAGAGACTGACTTAGTGAGCGAGTGAGTGAGAGAGTGAGAGTGAGTGAGAGTGAATGAGTGAGTGAGTGATTGAGTGAGTGAGTGAGTGAGTGAGTGAGAACAAATGAGTTAAAGCAAGTGAGTGAGAGAGATCGAATGAATGAAAGTCTGAATGACAGAAAGAAAAAAGGATGAAGAAAGAAGCATGAAGAAAAAAAAATGTATATGGAGTTGCTGACATGAGTGCAATCTACAAAGCCGTTGAGGCTGATCCTCATGGGAGGATTATTGCACCAGGACCCTTAGCACTTTTAAAATGCCATTCAATGCCACGGGCTAGATGTAAACTGCAGATGACCATGTTGTGGTAGTTACCATGGATACCAGAGTGATGTGTGAGCTAACACATAGGCCCAACAGATTCCAAGAAGGCCAGAATCACCAGCGGCACCACCATCGATTGTCAGGTCACCCGGATTCAGCAAATACCAGAGTCCAAAATGATGCAGGTTTATACTGTTAATTTTCAGTTTATCGTTACAGTTGGTGTTATTCCATGTCGGAAGGGACGCAGCTACAGCCAGTGGGGTAACTAGAGACAGGCAGGCAGCTATGTGCAACAAAGGTAGGCGTGTTGTTTTCATATGCAGATCTGAAATATTGTCTTATATGCAAGAGGAGGAGTGATGGGGGTTCAGGCAAAAGCCAGGCTATGGATTGCATTGCTAAATGCTCCATCAGAGTGCAATGGTCGCCTGTCCTTTTTTTAAGTGATGATGTGGGTTTAGCCTGTGCTGTATGTATGTATGGGTGGCTGACTGCCACCCACCCAGAAAGTGTATGGGAGGCTGGTTGGCTGCCAGCCTTCCTTCCATTCCTATGAGTAATGTGAGTGCTCATGAAGGGGACATGGTTGGGTCCACCCCTTTCCCGGTTATCCCCTCTAGGCCTTTTGGCTTAGATCAAGTGTAAAAAAAGAAAGGATCTTGCGACAGATCGCATCCTGAGGCACGTTTTTTTTTGTGTGAATACTTGCACTTGGGTGACTTGTGAGCACATACTGATACATACGTTCCCTATCTGGGGACCATAAATTAAATGGATTTTTGAGAAAGGGAGCTGATTTGGAAGCTTGCTTCTGTCGCCCTATGCATTGACCCGATGTGGCAGTATCTTCGGGTAGTGAACAGTGCACCACCCCATTCCAGTGTTAAACAAGAAAGATTCTCATTTAATCCTCCGTGGGTGAGAATTTGAGTTTGAGAATTGGAGACCAAAATGATGAGTTGCACTGACTGGTTTATGAACGTCTATTCATTTAGCGTTTTAATGACCATGTTTGCACACTGATTGGTGTAAAAAAATAAAATAAAACTAAATAATAATAATCTAGCACACCTGTGCAGGTTTGACATGACATGACAGGTAGCTGTCTTGTGGGTGGTGCTGAATCCTGTTAAATGACATGAGGGTCTCATGCCTATACACAAGGGTGTGTCATTGCTGTTGCTTGACCATGCATTGGTTTCTGTGGTCAGTGAATGATAAAAACAAAATTTACCATACATTGATGGATGGGAAATCCGCCGTGAGGCATTTGTTTTTAGAAACTGCTGCTCACAACCAATGTTGCAATGGAGTGTCTCCATCTGCTGGTGGTATTGGAAAGGCATTAGTGCTATGACAGGGTCTGAAGAAGAAGAAGAAGACGGAAAAAAATATATATAAAAAGAAAAAGAGAGAGAGAGAGAGAGAGACTGACTTAGTGAGCGAGTGAGTGAGAGAGTGAGAGTGAGTGAGAGTGAATGAGTGAGTGAGTGATTGAGTGAGTGAGTGAGTGAGTGAGTGAGAACAAATGAGTTAAAGCAAGTGAGTGAGAGAGATCGAATGAATGAAAGTCTGAATGACAGAAAGAAAAAAGGATGAAGAAAGAAGCATGAAGAAAAAAAAATGTATATGGAGTTGCTGACATGAGTGCAATCTACAAAGCCGTTGAGGCTGATCCTCATGGGAGGATTATTGCACCAGGACCCTTAGCACTTTTAAAATGCCATTCAATGCCACGGGCTAGATGTAAACTGCAGATGACCATGTTGTGGTAGTTACCATGGATACCAGAGTGATGTGTGAGCTAACACATAGGCCCAACAGATTCCAAGAAGGCCAGAATCACCAGCGGCACCACCATCGATTGTCAGGTCACCCGGATTCAGCAAATACCAGAGTCCAAAATGATGCAGGTTTATACTGTTAATTTTCAGTTTATCGTTACAGTTGGTGTTATTCCATGTCGGAAGGGACGCAGCTACAGCCAGTGGGGTAACTAGAGACAGGCAGGCAGCTATGTGCAACAAAGGTAGGCGTGTTGTTTTCATATGCAGATCTGAAATATTGTCTTATATGCAAGAGGAGGAGTGATGGGGGTTCAGGCAAAAGCCAGGCTATGGATTGCATTGCTAAATGCTCCATCAGAGTGCAATGGTCGCCTGTCCTTTTTTTAAGTGATGATGTGGGTTTAGCCTGTGCTGTATGTATGTATGGGTGGCTGACTGCCACCCACCCAGAAAGTGTATGGGAGGCTGGTTGGCTGCCAGCCTTCCTTCCATTCCTATGAGTAATGTGAGTGCTCATGAAGGGGACATGGTTGGGTCCACCCCTTTCCCGGTTATCCCCTCTAGGCCTTTTGGCTTAGATCAAGTGTAAAAAAAGAAAGGATCTTGCGACAGATCGCATCCTGAGGCACGTTTTTTTTTGTGTGAATACTTGCACTTGGGTGACTTGTGAGCACATACTGATACATACGTTCCCTATCTGGGGACCATAAATTAAATGGATTTTTGAGAAAGGGAGCTGATTTGGAAGCTTGCTTCTGTCGCCCTATGCATTGACCCGATGTGGCAGTATCTTCGGGTAGTGAACAGTGCACCACCCCATTCCAGTGTTAAACAAGAAAGATTCTCATTTAATCCTCCGTGGGTGAGAATTTGAGTTTGAGAATTGGAGACCAAAATGATGAGTTGCACTGACTGGTTTATGAACGTCTATTCATTTAGCGTTTTAATGACCATGTTTGCACACTGATTGGTGTAAAAAAATAAAATAAAACTAAATAATAATAATCTAGCACACCTGTGCAGGTTTGACATGACATGACAGGTAGCTGTCTTGTGGGTGGTGCTGAATCCTGTTAAATGACATGAGGGTCTCATGCCTATACACAAGGGTGTGTCATTGCTGTTGCTTGACCATGCATTGGTTTCTGTGGTCAGTGAATGATAAAAACAAAATTTACCATACATTGATGGATGGGAAATCCGCCGTGAGGCATTTGTTTTTAGAAACTGCTGCTCACAACCAATGTTGCAATGGAGTGTCTCCATCTGCTGGTGGTATTGGAAAGGCATTAGTGCTATGACAGGGTCTGAAGAAGAAGAAGAAGAAGAAGACGGAAAAAAATATATATAAAAAGAAAAAGAGAGAGAGAGAGAGACTGACTTAGTGAGCGAGTGAGTGAGAGAGTGAGAGTGAGTGAGAGTGAATGAGTGAGTGAGTGATTGAGTGAGTGAGTGAGTGAGTGAGTGAGAACAAATGAGTTAAAGCAAGTGAGTGAGAGAGATCGAATGAATGAAAGTCTGAATGACAGAAAGAAAAAAGGATGAAGAAAGAAGCATGAAGAAAAAAAAATGTATATGGAGTTGCTGACATGAGTGCAATCTACAAAGCCGTTGAGGCTGATCCTCATGGGAGGATTATTGCACCAGGACCCTTAGCACTTTTAAAATGCCATTCAATGCCACGGGCTAGATGTAAACTGCAGATGACCATGTTGTGGTAGTTACCATGGATACCAGAGTGATGTGTGAGCTAACACATAGGCCCAACAGATTCCAAGAAGGCCAGAATCACCAGCGGCACCACCATCGATTGTCAGGTCACCCGGATTCAGCAAATACCAGAGTCCAAAATGATGCAGGTTTATACTGTTAATTTTCAGTTTATCGTTACAGTTGGTGTTATTCCATGTCGGAAGGGACGCAGCTACAGCCAGTGGGGTAACTAGAGACAGGCAGGCAGCTATGTGCAACAAAGGTAGGCGTGTTGTTTTCATATGCAGATCTGAAATATTGTCTTATATGCAAGAGGAGGAGTGATGGGGGTTCAGGCAAAAGCCAGGCTATGGATTGCATTGCTAAATGCTCCATCAGAGTGCAATGGTCGCCTGTCCTTTTTTTAAGTGATGATGTGGGTTTAGCCTGTGCTGTATGTATGTATGGGTGGCTGACTGCCACCCACCCAGAAAGTGTATGGGAGGCTGGTTGGCTGCCAGCCTTCCTTCCATTCCTATGAGTAATGTGAGTGCTCATGAAGGGGACATGGTTGGGTCCACCCCTTTCCCGGTTATCCCCTCTAGGCCTTTTGGCTTAGATCAAGTGTAAAAAAAGAAAGGATCTTGCGACAGATCGCATCCTGAGGCACGTTTTTTTTTGTGTGAATACTTGCACTTGGGTGACTTGTGAGCACATACTGATACATACGTTCCCTATCTGGGGACCATAAATTAAATGGATTTTTGAGAAAGGGAGCTGATTTGGAAGCTTGCTTCTGTCGCCCTATGCATTGACCCGATGTGGCAGTATCTTCGGGTAGTGAACAGTGCACCACCCCATTCCAGTGTTAAACAAGAAAGATTCTCATTTAATCCTCCGTGGGTGAGAATTTGAGTTTGAGAATTGGAGACCAAAATGATGAGTTGCACTGACTGGTTTATGAACGTCTATTCATTTAGCGTTTTAATGACCATGTTTGCACACTGATTGGTGTAAAAAAATAAAATAAAACTAAATAATAATAATCTAGCACACCTGTGCAGGTTTGACATGACATGACAGGTAGCTGTCTTGTGGGTGGTGCTGAATCCTGTTAAATGACATGAGGGTCTCATGCCTATACACAAGGGTGTGTCATTGCTGTTGCTTGACCATGCATTGGTTTCTGTGGTCAGTGAATGATAAAAACAAAATTTACCATACATTGATGGATGGGAAATCCGCCGTGAGGCATTTGTTTTTAGAAACTGCTGCTCACAACCAATGTTGCAATGGAGTGTCTCCATCTGCTGGTGGTATTGGAAAGGCATTAGTGCTATGACAGGGTCTGAAGAAGAAGAAGAAGAAGAAGACGGAAAAAAATATATATAAAAAGAAAAAGAGAGAGAGAGAGAGAGAGACTGACTTAGTGAGCGAGTGAGTGAGAGAGTGAGAGTGAGTGAGAGTGAATGAGTGAGTGAGTGATTGAGTGAGTGAGTGAGTGAGTGAGTGAGAACAAATGAGTTAAAGCAAGTGAGTGAGAGAGATCGAATGAATGAAAGTCTGAATGACAGAAAGAAAAAAGGATGAAGAAAGAAGCATGAAGAAAAAAAAATGTATATGGAGTTGCTGACATGAGTGCAATCTACAAAGCCGTTGAGGCTGATCCTCATGGGAGGATTATTGCACCAGGACCCTTAGCACTTTTAAAATGCCATTCAATGCCACGGGCTAGATGTAAACTGCAGATGACCATGTTGTGGTAGTTACCATGGATACCAGAGTGATGTGTGAGCTAACACATAGGCCCAACAGATTCCAAGAAGGCCAGAATCACCAGCGGCACCACCATCGATTGTCAGGTCACCCGGATTCAGCAAATACCAGAGTCCAAAATGATGCAGGTTTATACTGTTAATTTTCAGTTTATCGTTACAGTTGGTGTTATTCCATGTCGGAAGGGACGCAGCTACAGCCAGTGGGGTAACTAGAGACAGGCAGGCAGCTATGTGCAACAAAGGTAGGCGTGTTGTTTTCATATGCAGATCTGAAATATTGTCTTATATGCAAGAGGAGGAGTGATGGGGGTTCAGGCAAAAGCCAGGCTATGGATTGCATTGCTAAATGCTCCATCAGAGTGCAATGGTCGCCTGTCCTTTTTTTAAGTGATGATGTGGGTTTAGCCTGTGCTGTATGTATGTATGGGTGGCTGACTGCCACCCACCCAGAAAGTGTATGGGAGGCTGGTTGGCTGCCAGCCTTCCTTCCATTCCTATGAGTAATGTGAGTGCTCATGAAGGGGACATGGTTGGGTCCACCCCTTTCCCGGTTATCCCCTCTAGGCCTTTTGGCTTAGATCAAGTGTAAAAAAAGAAAGGATCTTGCGACAGATCGCATCCTGAGGCACGTTTTTTTTTGTGTGAATACTTGCACTTGGGTGACTTGTGAGCACATACTGATACATACGTTCCCTATCTGGGGACCATAAATTAAATGGATTTTTGAGAAAGGGAGCTGATTTGGAAGCTTGCTTCTGTCGCCCTATGCATTGACCCGATGTGGCAGTATCTTCGGGTAGTGAACAGTGCACCACCCCATTCCAGTGTTAAACAAGAAAGATTCTCATTTAATCCTCCGTGGGTGAGAATTTGAGTTTGAGAATTGGAGACCAAAATGATGAGTTGCACTGACTGGTTTATGAACGTCTATTCATTTAGCGTTTTAATGACCATGTTTGCACACTGATTGGTGTAAAAAAATAAAATAAAACTAAATAATAATAATCTAGCACACCTGTGCAGGTTTGACATGACATGACAGGTAGCTGTCTTGTGGGTGGTGCTGAATCCTGTTAAATGACATGAGGGTCTCATGCCTATACACAAGGGTGTGTCATTGCTGTTGCTTGACCATGCATTGGTTTCTGTGGTCAGTGAATGATAAAAACAAAATTTACCATACATTGATGGATGGGAAATCCGCCGTGAGGCATTTGTTTTTAGAAACTGCTGCTCACAACCAATGTTGCAATGGAGTGTCTCCATCTGCTGGTGGTATTGGAAAGGCATTAGTGCTATGACAGGGTCTGAAGAAGAAGAAGAAGAAGAAGACGGAAAAAAATATATATAAAAAGAAAAAGAGAGAGAGAGAGAGAGAGACTGACTTAGTGAGCGAGTGAGTGAGAGAGTGAGTGAGAGTGAATGAGTGAGTGAGTGATTGAGTGAGTGAGTGAGTGAGTGAGTGAGAACAAATGAGTTAAAGCAAGTGAGTGAGAGAGATCGAATGAATGAAAGTCTGAATGACAGAAAGAAAAAAGGATGAAGAAAGAAGCATGAAGAAAAAAAAATGTATATGGAGTTGCTGACATGAGTGCAATCTACAAAGCCGTTGAGGCTGATCCTCATGGGAGGATTATTGCACCAGGACCCTTAGCACTTTTAAAATGCCATTCAATGCCACGGGCTAGATGTAAACTGCAGATGACCATGTTGTGGTAGTTACCATGGATACCAGAGTGATGTGTGAGCTAACACATAGGCCCAACAGATTCCAAGAAGGCCAGAATCACCAGCGGCACCACCATCGATTGTCAGGTCACCCGGATTCAGCAAATACCAGAGTCCAAAATGATGCAGGTTTATACTGTTAATTTTCAGTTTATCGTTACAGTTGGTGTTATTCCATGTCGGAAGGGACGCAGCTACAGCCAGTGGGGTAACTAGAGACAGGCAGGCAGCTATGTGCAACAAAGGTAGGCGTGTTGTTTTCATATGCAGATCTGAAATATTGTCTTATATGCAAGAGGAGGAGTGATGGGGGTTCAGGCAAAAGCCAGGCTATGGATTGCATTGCTAAATGCTCCATCAGAGTGCAATGGTCGCCTGTCCTTTTTTTAAGTGATGATGTGGGTTTAGCCTGTGCTGTATGTATGTATGGGTGGCTGACTGCCACCCACCCAGAAAGTGTATGGGAGGCTGGTTGGCTGCCAGCCTTCCTTCCATTCCTATGAGTAATGTGAGTGCTCATGAAGGGGACATGGTTGGGTCCACCCCTTTCCCGGTTATCCCCTCTAGGCCTTTTGGCTTAGATCAAGTGTAAAAAAAGAAAGGATCTTGCGACAGATCGCATCCTGAGGCACGTTTTTTTTTTGTGTGAATACTTGCACTTGGGTGACTTGTGAGCACATACTGATACATACGTTCCCTATCTGGGGACCATAAATTAAATGGATTTTTGAGAAAGGGAGCTGATTTGGAAGCTTGCTTCTGTCGCCCTATGCATTGACCCGATGTGGCAGTATCTTCGGGTAGTGAACAGTGCACCACCCCATTCCAGTGTTAAACAAGAAAGATTCTCATTTAATCCTCCGTGGGTGAGAATTTGAGTTTGAGAATTGGAGACCAAAATGATGAGTTGCACTGACTGGTTTATGAACGTCTATTCATTTAGCGTTTTAATGACCATGTTTGCACACTGATTGGTGTAAAAAAATAAAATAAAACTAAATAATAATAATCTAGCACACCTGTGCAGGTTTGACATGACATGACAGGTAGCTGTCTTGTGGGTGGTGCTGAATCCTGTTAAATGACATGAGGGTCTCATGCCTATACACAAGGGTGTGTCATTGCTGTTGCTTGACCATGCATTGGTTTCTGTGGTCAGTGAATGATAAAAACAAAATTTACCATACATTGATGGATGGGAAATCCGCCGTGAGGCATTTGTTTTTAGAAACTGCTGCTCACAACCAATGTTGCAATGGAGTGTCTCCATCTGCTGGTGGTATTGGAAAGGCATTAGTGCTATGACAGGGTCTGAAGAAGAAGAAGAAGAAGAAGACGGAAAAAAATATATATAAAAAGAAAAAGAGAGAGAGAGAGAGAGAGACTGACTTAGTGAGCGAGTGAGTGAGAGAGTGAGAGTGAGTGAGAGTGAATGAGTGAGTGAGTGATTGAGTGAGTGAGTGAGTGAGTGAGTGAGAACAAATGAGTTAAAGCAAGTGAGTGAGAGAGATCGAATGAATGAAAGTCTGAATGACAGAAAGAAAAAAGGATGAAGAAAGAAGCATGAAGAAAAAAAAATGTATATGGAGTTGCTGACATGAGTGCAATCTACAAAGCCGTTGAGGCTGATCCTCATGGGAGGATTATTGCACCAGGACCCTTAGCACTTTTAAAATGCCATTCAATGCCACGGGCTAGATGTAAACTGCAGATGACCATGTTGTGGTAGTTACCATGGATACCAGAGTGATGTGTGAGCTAACACATAGGCCCAACAGATTCCAAGAAGGCCAGAATCACCAGCGGCACCACCATCGATTGTCAGGTCACCCGGATTCAGCAAATACCAGAGTCCAAAATGATGCAGGTTTATACTGTTAATTTTCAGTTTATCGTTACAGTTGGTGTTATTCCATGTCGGAAGGGACGCAGCTACAGCCAGTGGGGTAACTAGAGACAGGCAGGCAGCTATGTGCAACAAAGGTAGGCGTGTTGTTTTCATATGCAGATCTGAAATATTGTCTTATATGCAAGAGGAGGAGTGATGGGGGTTCAGGCAAAAGCCAGGCTATGGATTGCATTGCTAAATGCTCCATCAGAGTGCAATGGTCGCCTGTCCTTTTTTTAAGTGATGATGTGGGTTTAGCCTGTGCTGTATGTATGTATGGGTGGCTGACTGCCACCCACCCAGAAAGTGTATGGGAGGCTGGTTGGCTGCCAGCCTTCCTTCCATTCCTATGAGTAATGTGAGTGCTCATGAAGGGGACATGGTTGGGTCCACCCCTTTCCCGGTTATCCCCTCTAGGCCTTTTGGCTTAGATCAAGTGTAAAAAAAGAAAGGATCTTGCGACAGATCGCATCCTGAGGCACGTTTTTTTTTTGTGTGAATACTTGCACTTGGGTGACTTGTGAGCACATACTGATACATACGTTCCCTATCTGGGGACCATAAATTAAATGGATTTTTGAGAAAGGGAGCTGATTTGGAAGCTTGCTTCTGTCGCCCTATGCATTGACCCGATGTGGCAGTATCTTCGGGTAGTGAACAGTGCACCACCCCATTCCAGTGTTAAACAAGAAAGATTCTCATTTAATCCTCCGTGGGTGAGAATTTGAGTTTGAGAATTGGAGACCAAAATGATGAGTTGCACTGACTGGTTTATGAACGTCTATTCATTTAGCGTTTTAATGACCATGTTTGCACACTGATTGGTGTAAAAAAATAAAATAAAACTAAATAATAATAATCTAGCACACCTGTGCAGGTTTGACATGACATGACAGGTAGCTGTCTTGTGGGTGGTGCTGAATCCTGTTAAATGACATGAGGGTCTCATGCCTATACACAAGGGTGTGTCATTGCTGTTGCTTGACCATGCATTGGTTTCTGTGGTCAGTGAATGATAAAAACAAAATTTACCATACATTGATGGATGGGAAATCCGCCGTGAGGCATTTGTTTTTAGAAACTGCTGCTCACAACCAATGTTGCAATGGAGTGTCTCCATCTGCTGGTGGTATTGGAAAGGCATTAGTGCTATGACAGGGTCTGAAGAAGAAGAAGAAGAAGAAGAAGACGGAAAAAAATATATATAAAAAGAAAAAGAGAGAGAGAGAGAGAGACTGACTTAGTGAGCGAGTGAGTGAGAGAGTGAGAGTGAGTGAGAGTGAATGAGTGAGTGAGTGATTGAGTGAGTGAGTGAGTGAGTGAGTGAGAACAAATGAGTTAAAGCAAGTGAGTGAGAGAGATCGAATGAATGAAAGTCTGAATGACAGAAAGAAAAAAGGATGAAGAAAGAAGCATGAAGAAAAAAAAATGTATATGGAGTTGCTGACATGAGTGCAATCTACAAAGCCGTTGAGGCTGATCCTCATGGGAGGATTATTGCACCAGGACCCTTAGCACTTTTAAAATGCCATTCAATGCCACGGGCTAGATGTAAACTGCAGATGACCATGTTGTGGTAGTTACCATGGATACCAGAGTGATGTGTGAGCTAACACATAGGCCCAACAGATTCCAAGAAGGCCAGAATCACCAGCGGCACCACCATCGATTGTCAGGTCACCCGGATTCAGCAAATACCAGAGTCCAAAATGATGCAGGTTTATACTGTTAATTTTCAGTTTATCGTTACAGTTGGTGTTATTCCATGTCGGAAGGGACGCAGCTACAGCCAGTGGGGTAACTAGAGACAGGCAGGCAGCTATGTGCAACAAAGGTAGGCGTGTTGTTTTCATATGCAGATCTGAAATATTGTCTTATATGCAAGAGGAGGAGTGATGGGGGTTCAGGCAAAAGCCAGGCTATGGATTGCATTGCTAAATGCTCCATCAGAGTGCAATGGTCGCCTGTCCTTTTTTTAAGTGATGATGTGGGTTTAGCCTGTGCTGTATGTATGTATGGGTGGCTGACTGCCACCCACCCAGAAAGTGTATGGGAGGCTGGTTGGCTGCCAGCCTTCCTTCCATTCCTATGAGTAATGTGAGTGCTCATGAAGGGGACATGGTTGGGTCCACCCCTTTCCCGGTTATCCCCTCTAGGCCTTTTGGCTTAGATCAAGTGTAAAAAAAGAAAGGATCTTGCGACAGATCGCATCCTGAGGCACGTTTTTTTTTGTGTGAATACTTGCACTTGGGTGACTTGTGAGCACATACTGATACATACGTTCCCTATCTGGGGACCATAAATTAAATGGATTTTTGAGAAAGGGAGCTGATTTGGAAGCTTGCTTCTGTCGCCCTATGCATTGACCCGATGTGGCAGTATCTTCGGGTAGTGAACAGTGCACCACCCCATTCCAGTGTTAAACAAGAAAGATTCTCATTTAATCCTCCGTGGGTGAGAATTTGAGTTTGAGAATTGGAGACCAAAATGATGAGTTGCACTGACTGGTTTATGAACGTCTATTCATTTAGCGTTTTAATGACCATGTTTGCACACTGATTGGTGTAAAAAAATAAAATAAAACTAAATAATAATAATCTAGCACACCTGTGCAGGTTTGACATGACATGACAGGTAGCTGTCTTGTGGGTGGTGCTGAATCCTGTTAAATGACATGAGGGTCTCATGCCTATACACAAGGGTGTGTCATTGCTGTTGCTTGACCATGCATTGGTTTCTGTGGTCAGTGAATGATAAAAACAAAATTTACCATACATTGATGGATGGGAAATCCGCCGTGAGGCATTTGTTTTTAGAAACTGCTGCTCACAACCAATGTTGCAATGGAGTGTCTCCATCTGCTGGTGGTATTGGAAAGGCATTAGTGCTATGACAGGGTCTGAAGAAGAAGAAGAAGAAGAAGAAGACGGAAAAAAATATATATAAAAAGAAAAAGAGAGAGAGAGAGAGAGACTGACTTAGTGAGCGAGTGAGTGAGAGAGTGAGAGTGAGTGAGAGTGAATGAGTGAGTGAGTGATTGAGTGAGTGAGTGAGTGAGTGAGTGAGAACAAATGAGTTAAAGCAAGTGAGTGAGAGAGATCGAATGAATGAAAGTCTGAATGACAGAAAGAAAAAAGGATGAAGAAAGAAGCATGAAGAAAAAAAAATGTATATGGAGTTGCTGACATGAGTGCAATCTACAAAGCCGTTGAGGCTGATCCTCATGGGAGGATTATTGCACCAGGACCCTTAGCACTTTTAAAATGCCATTCAATGCCACGGGCTAGATGTAAACTGCAGATGACCATGTTGTGGTAGTTACCATGGATACCAGAGTGATGTGTGAGCTAACACATAGGCCCAACAGATTCCAAGAAGGCCAGAATCACCAGCGGCACCACCATCGATTGTCAGGTCACCCGGATTCAGCAAATACCAGAGTCCAAAATGATGCAGGTTTATACTGTTAAT
Organism: Hyla sarda; assembly: GCF_029499605.1. Classification (NCBI taxonomy): domain Eukaryota; kingdom Metazoa; phylum Chordata; class Amphibia; order Anura; family Hylidae; genus Hyla; species Hyla sarda. The sequence goes on along the minus strand of NW_026608820.1, from coordinate 24,495 downwards.
TTTCAGTTTATCGTTACAGTTGGTGTTATTCCATGTCGGAAGGGACGCAGCTACAGCCAGTGGGGTAACTAGAGACAGGCAGGCAGCTATGTGCAACAAAGGTAGGCGTGTTGTTTTCATATGCAGATCTGAAATATTGTCTTATATGCAAGAGGAGGAGTGATGGGGGTTCAGGCAAAAGCCAGGCTATGGATTGCATTGCTAAATGCTCCATCAGAGTGCAATGGTCGCCTGTCCTTTTTTTAAGTGATGATGTGGGTTTAGCCTGTGCTGTATGTATGTATGGGTGGCTGACTGCCACCCACCCAGAAAGTGTATGGGAGGCTGGTTGGCTGCCAGCCTTCCTTCCATTCCTATGAGTAATGTGAGTGCTCATGAAGGGGACATGGTTGGGTCCACCCCTTTCCCGGTTATCCCCTCTAGGCCTTTTGGCTTAGATCAAGTGTAAAAAAAGAAAGGATCTTGCGACAGATCGCATCCTGAGGCACGTTTTTTTTTGTGTGAATACTTGCACTTGGGTGACTTGTGAGCACATACTGATACATACGTTCCCTATCTGGGGACCATAAATTAAATGGATTTTTGAGAAAGGGAGCTGATTTGGAAGCTTGCTTCTGTCGCCCTATGCATTGACCCGATGTGGCAGTATCTTCGGGTAGTGAACAGTGCACCACCCCATTCCAGTGTTAAACAAGAAAGATTCTCATTTAATCCTCCGTGGGTGAGAATTTGAGTTTGAGAATTGGAGACCAAAATGATGAGTTGCACTGACTGGTTTATGAACGTCTATTCATTTAGCGTTTTAATGACCATGTTTGCACACTGATTGGTGTAAAAAAATAAAATAAAACTAAATAATAATAATCTAGCACACCTGTGCAGGTTTGACATGACATGACAGGTAGCTGTCTTGTGGGTGGTGCTGAATCCTGTTAAATGACATGAGGGTCTCATGCCTATACACAAGGGTGTGTCATTGCTGTTGCTTGACCATGCATTGGTTTCTGTGGTCAGTGAATGATAAAAACAAAATTTACCATACATTGATGGATGGGAAATCCGCCGTGAGGCATTTGTTTTTAGAAACTGCTGCTCACAACCAATGTTGCAATGGAGTGTCTCCATCTGCTGGTGGTATTGGAAAGGCATTAGTGCTATGACAGGGTCTGAAGAAGAAGAAGAAGAAGAAGACGGAAAAAAATATATATAAAAAGAAAAAGAGAGAGAGAGAGAGAGAGACTGACTTAGTGAGCGAGTGAGTGAGAGAGTGAGAGTGAGTGAGAGTGAATGAGTGAGTGAGTGATTGAGTGAGTGAGTGAGTGAGTGAGTGAGAACAAATGAGTTAAAGCAAGTGAGTGAGAGAGATCGAATGAATGAAAGTCTGAATGACAGAAAGAAAAAAGGATGAAGAAAGAAGCATGAAGAAAAAAAAATGTATATGGAGTTGCTGACATGAGTGCAATCTACAAAGCCGTTGAGGCTGATCCTCATGGGAGGATTATTGCACCAGGACCCTTAGCACTTTTAAAATGCCATTCAATGCCACGGGCTAGATGTAAACTGCAGATGACCATGTTGTGGTAGTTACCATGGATACCAGAGTGATGTGTGAGCTAACACATAGGCCCAACAGATTCCAAGAAGGCCAGAATCACCAGCGGCACCACCATCGATTGTCAGGTCACCCGGATTCAGCAAATACCAGAGTCCAAAATGATGCAGGTTTATACTGTTAATTTTCAGTTTATCGTTACAGTTGGTGTTATTCCATGTCGGAAGGGACGCAGCTACAGCCAGTGGGGTAACTAGAGACAGGCAGGCAGCTATGTGCAACAAAGGTAGGCGTGTTGTTTTCATATGCAGATCTGAAATATTGTCTTATATGCAAGAGGAGGAGTGATGGGGGTTCAGGCAAAAGCCAGGCTATGGATTGCATTGCTAAATGCTCCATCAGAGTGCAATGGTCGCCTGTCCTTTTTTTAAGTGATGATGTGGGTTTAGCCTGTGCTGTATGTATGTATGGGTGGCTGACTGCCACCCACCCAGAAAGTGTATGGGAGGCTGGTTGGCTGCCAGCCTTCCTTCCATTCCTATGAGTAATGTGAGTGCTCATGAAGGGGACATGGTTGGGTCCACCCCTTTCCCGGTTATCCCCTCTAGGCCTTTTGGCTTAGATCAAGTGTAAAAAAAGAAAGGATCTTGCGACAGATCGCATCCTGAGGCACGTTTTTTTTTGTGTGAATACTTGCACTTGGGTGACTTGTGAGCACATACTGATACATACGTTCCCTATCTGGGGACCATAAATTAAATGGATTTTTGAGAAAGGGAGCTGATTTGGAAGCTTGCTTCTGTCGCCCTATGCATTGACCCGATGTGGCAGTATCTTCGGGTAGTGAACAGTGCACCACCCCATTCCAGTGTTAAACAAGAAAGATTCTCATTTAATCCTCCGTGGGTGAGAATTTGAGTTTGAGAATTGGAGACCAAAATGATGAGTTGCACTGACTGGTTTATGAACGTCTATTCATTTAGCGTTTTAATGACCATGTTTGCACACTGATTGGTGTAAAAAAATAAAATAAAACTAAATAATAATAATCTAGCACACCTGTGCAGGTTTGACATGACATGACAGGTAGCTGTCTTGTGGGTGGTGCTGAATCCTGTTAAATGACATGAGGGTCTCATGCCTATACACAAGGGTGTGTCATTGCTGTTGCTTGACCATGCATTGGTTTCTGTGGTCAGTGAATGATAAAAACAAAATTTACCATACATTGATGGATGGGAAATCCGCCGTGAGGCATTTGTTTTTAGAAACTGCTGCTCACAACCAATGTTGCAATGGAGTGTCTCCATCTGCTGGTGGTATTGGAAAGGCATTAGTGCTATGACAGGGTCTGAAGAAGAAGAAGAAGAAGAAGACGGAAAAAAATATATATAAAAAGAAAAAGAGAGAGAGAGAGAGAGAGACTGACTTAGTGAGCGAGTGAGTGAGAGAGTGAGAGTGAGTGAGAGTGAATGAGTGAGTGAGTGATTGAGTGAGTGAGTGAGTGAGTGAGTGAGAACAAATGAGTTAAAGCAAGTGAGTGAGAGAGATCGAATGAATGAAAGTCTGAATGACAGAAAGAAAAAAGGATGAAGAAAGAAGCATGAAGAAAAAAAAATGTATATGGAGTTGCTGACATGAGTGCAATCTACAAAGCCGTTGAGGCTGATCCTCATGGGAGGATTATTGCACCAGGACCCTTAGCACTTTTAAAATGCCATTCAATGCCACGGGCTAGATGTAAACTGCAGATGACCATGTTGTGGTAGTTACCATGGATACCAGAGTGATGTGTGAGCTAACACATAGGCCCAACAGATTCCAAGAAGGCCAGAATCACCAGCGGCACCACCATCGATTGTCAGGTCACCCGGATTCAGCAAATACCAGAGTCCAAAATGATGCAGGTTTATACTGTTAATTTTCAGTTTATCGTTACAGTTGGTGTTATTCCATGTCGGAAGGGACGCAGCTACAGCCAGTGGGGTAACTAGAGACAGGCAGGCAGCTATGTGCAACAAAGGTAGGCGTGTTGTTTTCATATGCAGATCTGAAATATTGTCTTATATGCAAGAGGAGGAGTGATGGGGGTTCAGGCAAAAGCCAGGCTATGGATTGCATTGCTAAATGCTCCATCAGAGTGCAATGGTCGCCTGTCCTTTTTTTAAGTGATGATGTGGGTTTAGCCTGTGCTGTATGTATGTATGGGTGGCTGACTGCCACCCACCCAGAAAGTGTATGGGAGGCTGGTTGGCTGCCAGCCTTCCTTCCATTCCTATGAGTAATGTGAGTGCTCATGAAGGGGACATGGTTGGGTCCACCCCTTTCCCGGTTATCCCCTCTAGGCCTTTTGGCTTAGATCAAGTGTAAAAAAAGAAAGGATCTTGCGACAGATCGCATCCTGAGGCACGTTTTTTTTTGTGTGAATACTTGCACTTGGGTGACTTGTGAGCACATACTGATACATACGTTCCCTATCTGGGGACCATAAATTAAATGGATTTTTGAGAAAGGGAGCTGATTTGGAAGCTTGCTTCTGTCGCCCTATGCATTGACCCGATGTGGCAGTATCTTCGGGTAGTGAACAGTACACCACCCCATTCCAGTGTTAAACAAGAAAGATTCTCATTTAATCCTCCGTGGGTGAGAATTTGAGTTTGAGAATTGGAGACCAAAATGATGAGTTGCACTGACTGGTTTATGAACGTCTATTCATTTAGCGTTTTAATGACCATGTTTGCACACTGATTGGTGTAAAAAAATAAAATAAAACTAAATAATAATAATCTAGCACACCTGTGCAGGTTTGACATGACATGACAGGTAGCTGTCTTGTGGGTGGTGCTGAATCCTGTTAAATGACATGAGGGTCTCATGCCTATACACAAGGGTGTGTCATTGCTGTTGCTTGACCATGCATTGGTTTCTGTGGTCAGTGAATGATAAAAACAAAATTTACCATACATTGATGGATGGGAAATCCGCCGTGAGGCATTTGTTTTTAGAAACTGCTGCTCACAACCAATGTTGCAATGGAGTGTCTCCATCTGCTGGTGGTATTGGAAAGGCATTAGTGCTATGACAGGGTCTGAAGAAGAAGAAGAAGAAGAAGAAGACGGAAAAAAATATATATAAAAAGAAAAAGAGAGAGAGAGAGAGAGACTGACTTAGTGAGCGAGTGAGTGAGAGAGTGAGAGTGAGTGAGAGTGAATGAGTGAGTGAGTGATTGAGTGAGTGAGTGAGTGAGTGAGTGAGAACAAATGAGTTAAAGCAAGTGAGTGAGAGAGATCGAATGAATGAAAGTCTGAATGACAGAAAGAAAAAAGGATGAAGAAAGAAGCATGAAGAAAAAAAAATGTATATGGAGTTGCTGACATGAGTGCAATCTACAAAGCCGTTGAGGCTGATCCTCATGGGAGGATTATTGCACCAGGACCCTTAGCACTTTTAAAATGCCATTCAATGCCACGGGCTAGATGTAAACTGCAGATGACCATGTTGTGGTAGTTACCATGGATACCAGAGTGATGTGTGAGCTAACACATAGGCCCAACAGATTCCAAGAAGGCCAGAATCACCAGCGGCACCACCATCGATTGTCAGGTCACCCGGATTCAGCAAATACCAGAGTCCAAAATGATGCAGGTTTATACTGTTAATTTTCAGTTTATCGTTACAGTTGGTGTTATTCCATGTCGGAAGGGACGCAGCTACAGCCAGTGGGGTAACTAGAGACAGGCAGGCAGCTATGTGCAACAAAGGTAGGCGTGTTGTTTTCATATGCAGATCTGAAATATTGTCTTATATGCAAGAGGAGGAGTGATGGGGGTTCAGGCAAAAGCCAGGCTATGGATTGCATTGCTAAATGCTCCATCAGAGTGCAATGGTCGCCTGTCCTTTTTTTAAGTGATGATGTGGGTTTAGCCTGTGCTGTATGTATGTATGGGTGGCTGACTGCCACCCACCCAGAAAGTGTATGGGAGGCTGGTTGGCTGCCAGCCTTCCTTCCATTCCTATGAGTAATGTGAGTGCTCATGAAGGGGACATGGTTGGGTCCACCCCTTTCCCGGTTATCCCCTCTAGGCCTTTTGGCTTAGATCAAGTGTAAAAAAAGAAAGGATCTTGCGACAGATCGCATCCTGAGGCACGTTTTTTTTTGTGTGAATACTTGCACTTGGGTGACTTGTGAGCACATACTGATACATACGTTCCCTATCTGGGGACCATAAATTAAATGGATTTTTGAGAAAGGGAGCTGATTTGGAAGCTTGCTTCTGTCGCCCTATGCATTGACCCGATGTGGCAGTATCTTCGGGTAGTGAACAGTGCACCACCCCATTCCAGTGTTAAACAAGAAAGATTCTCATTTAATCCTCCGTGGGTGAGAATTTGAGTTTGAGAATTGGAGACCAAAATGATGAGTTGCACTGACTGGTTTATGAACGTCTATTCATTTAGCGTTTTAATGACCATGTTTGCACACTGATTGGTGTAAAAAAATAAAATAAAACTAAATAATAATAATCTAGCACACCTGTGCAGGTTTGACATGACATGACAGGTAGCTGTCTTGTGGGTGGTGCTGAATCCTGTTAAATGACATGAGGGTCTCATGCCTATACACAAGGGTGTGTCATTGCTGTTGCTTGACCATGCATTGGTTTCTGTGGTCAGTGAATGATAAAAACAAAATTTACCATACATTGATGGATGGGAAATCCGCCGTGAGGCATTTGTTTTTAGAAACTGCTGCTCACAACCAATGTTGCAATGGAGTGTCTCCATCTGCTGGTGGTATTGGAAAGGCATTAGTGCTATGACAGGGTCTGAAGAAGAAGAAGAAGAAGAAGACGGAAAAAAATATATATAAAAAGAAAAAGAGAGAGAGAGAGAGAGAGACTGACTTAGTGAGCGAGTGAGTGAGAGAGTGAGAGTGAGTGAGAGTGAATGAGTGAGTGAGTGATTGAGTGAGTGAGTGAGTGAGTGAGTGAGAACAAATGAGTTAAAGCAAGTGAGTGAGAGAGATCGAATGAATGAAAGTCTGAATGACAGAAAGAAAAAAGGATGAAGAAAGAAGCATGAAGAAAAAAAAATGTATATGGAGTTGCTGACATGAGTGCAATCTACAAAGCCGTTGAGGCTGATCCTCATGGGAGGATTATTGCACCAGGACCCTTAGCACTTTTAAAATGCCATTCAATGCCACGGGCTAGATGTAAACTGCAGATGACCATGTTGTGGTAGTTACCATGGATACCAGAGTGATGTGTGAGCTAACACATAGGCCCAACAGATTCCAAGAAGGCCAGAATCACCAGCGGCACCACCATCGATTGTCAGGTCACCCGGATTCAGCAAATACCAGAGTCCAAAATGATGCAGGTTTATACTGTTAATTTTCAGTTTATCGTTACAGTTGGTGTTATTCCATGTCGGAAGGGACGCAGCTACAGCCAGTGGGGTAACTAGAGACAGGCAGGCAGCTATGTGCAACAAAGGTAGGCGTGTTGTTTTCATATGCAGATCTGAAATATTGTCTTATATGCAAGAGGAGGAGTGATGGGGGTTCAGGCAAAAGCCAGGCTATGGATTGCATTGCTAAATGCTCCATCAGAGTGCAATGGTCGCCTGTCCTTTTTTTAAGTGATGATGTGGGTTTAGCCTGTGCTGTATGTATGTATGGGTGGCTGACTGCCACCCACCCAGAAAGTGTATGGGAGGCTGGTTGGCTGCCAGCCTTCCTTCCATTCCTATGAGTAATGTGAGTGCTCATGAAGGGGACATGGTTGGGTCCACCCCTTTCCCGGTTATCCCCTCTAGGCCTTTTGGCTTAGATCAAGTGTAAAAAAAGAAAGGATCTTGCGACAGATCGCATCCTGAGGCACGTTTTTTTTTGTGTGAATACTTGCACTTGGGTGACTTGTGAGCACATACTGATACATACGTTCCCTATCTGGGGACCATAAATTAAATGGATTTTTGAGAAAGGGAGCTGATTTGGAAGCTTGCTTCTGTCGCCCTATGCATTGACCCGATGTGGCAGTATCTTCGGGTAGTGAACAGTGCACCACCCCATTCCAGTGTTAAACAAGAAAGATTCTCATTTAATCCTCCGTGGGTGAGAATTTGAGTTTGAGAATTGGAGACCAAAATGATGAGTTGCACTGACTGGTTTATGAACGTCTATTCATTTAGCGTTTTAATGACCATGTTTGCACACTGATTGGTGTAAAAAAATAAAATAAAACTAAATAATAATAATCTAGCACACCTGTGCAGGTTTGACATGACATGACAGGTAGCTGTCTTGTGGGTGGTGCTGAATCCTGTTAAATGACATGAGGGTCTCATGCCTATACACAAGGGTGTGTCATTGCTGTTGCTTGACCATGCATTGGTTTCTGTGGTCAGTGAATGATAAAAACAAAATTTACCATACATTGATGGATGGGAAATCCGCCGTGAGGCATTTGTTTTTAGAAACTGCTGCTCACAACCAATGTTGCAATGGAGTGTCTCCATCTGCTGGTGGTATTGGAAAGGCATTAGTGCTATGACAGGGTCTGAAGAAGAAGAAGAAGAAGAAGACGGAAAAAAATATATATAAAAAGAAAAAGAGAGAGAGAGAGAGAGAGACTGACTTAGTGAGCGAGTGAGTGAGAGAGTGAGAGTGAGTGAGAGTGAATGAGTGAGTGAGTGATTGAGTGAGTGAGTGAGTGAGTGAGTGAGAACAAATGAGTTAAAGCAAGTGAGTGAGAGAGATCGAATGAATGAAAGTCTGAATGACAGAAAGAAAAAAGGATGAAGAAAGAAGCATGAAGAAAAAAAAATGTATATGGAGTTGCTGACATGAGTGCAATCTACAAAGCCGTTGAGGCTGATCCTCATGGGAGGATTATTGCACCAGGACCCTTAGCACTTTTAAAATGCCATTCAATGCCACGGGCTAGATGTAAACTGCAGATGACCATGTTGTGGTAGTTACCATGGATACCAGAGTGATGTGTGAGCTAACACATAGGCCCAACAGATTCCAAGAAGGCCAGAATCACCAGCGGCACCACCATCGATTGTCAGGTCACCCGGATTCAGCAAATACCAGAGTCCAAAATGATGCAGGTTTATACTGTTAATTTTCAGTTTATCGTTACAGTTGGTGTTATTCCATGTCGGAAGGGACGCAGCTACAGCCAGTGGGGTAACTAGAGACAGGCAGGCAGCTATGTGCAACAAAGGTAGGCGTGTTGTTTTCATATGCAGATCTGAAATATTGTCTTATATGCAAGAGGAGGAGTGATGGGGGTTCAGGCAAAAGCCAGGCTATGGATTGCATTGCTAAATGCTCCATCAGAGTGCAATGGTCGCCTGTCCTTTTTTTAAGTGATGATGTGGGTTTAGCCTGTGCTGTATGTATGTATGGGTGGCTGACTGCCACCCACCCAGAAAGTGTATGGGAGGCTGGTTGGCTGCCAGCCTTCCTTCCATTCCTATGAGTAATGTGAGTGCTCATGAAGGGGACATGGTTGGGTCCACCCCTTTCCCGGTTATCCCCTCTAGGCCTTTTGGCTTAGATCAAGTGTAAAAAAAGAAAGGATCTTGCGACAGATCGCATCCTGAGGCACGTTTTTTTTTGTGTGAATACTTGCACTTGGGTGACTTGTGAGCACATACTGATACATACGTTCCCTATCTGGGGACCATAAATTAAATGGATTTTTGAGAAAGGGAGCTGATTTGGAAGCTTGCTTCTGTCGCCCTATGCATTGACCCGATGTGGCAGTATCTTCGGGTAGTGAACAGTGCACCACCCCATTCCAGTGTTAAACAAGAAAGATTCTCATTTAATCCTCCGTGGGTGAGAATTTGAGTTTGAGAATTGGAGACCAAAATGATGAGTTGCACTGACTGGTTTATGAACGTCTATTCATTTAGCGTTTTAATGACCATGTTTGCACACTGATTGGTGTAAAAAAATAAAATAAAACTAAATAATAATAATCTAGCACACCTGTGCAGGTTTGACATGACATGACAGGTAGCTGTCTTGTGGGTGGTGCTGAATCCTGTTAAATGACATGAGGGTCTCATGCCTATACACAAGGGTGTGTCATTGCTGTTGCTTGACCATGCATTGGTTTCTGTGGTCAGTGAATGATAAAAACAAAATTTACCATACATTGATGGATGGGAAATCCGCCGTGAGGCATTTGTTTTTAGAAACTGCTGCTCACAACCAATGTTGCAATGGAGTGTCTCCATCTGCTGGTGGTATTGGAAAGGCATTAGTGCTATGACAGGGTCTGAAGAAGAAGAAGAAGAAGAAGACGGAAAAAAATATATATAAAAAGAAAAAGAGAGAGAGAGAGAGAGAGACTGACTTAGTGAGCGAGTGAGTGAGAGAGTGAGAGTGAGTGAGAGTGAATGAGTGAGTGAGTGATTGAGTGAGTGAGTGAGTGAGTGAGTGAGAACAAATGAGTTAAAGCAAGTGAGTGAGAGAGATCGAATGAATGAAAGTCTGAATGACAGAAAGAAAAAAGGATGAAGAAAGAAGCATGAAGAAAAAAAAATGTATATGGAGTTGCTGACATGAGTGCAATCTACAAAGCCGTTGAGGCTGATCCTCATGGGAGGATTATTGCACCAGGACCCTTAGCACTTTTAAAATGCCATTCAATGCCACGGGCTAGATGTAAACTGCAGATGACCATGTTGTGGTAGTTACCATGGATACCAGAGTGATGTGTGAGCTAACACATAGGCCCAACAGATTCCAAGAAGGCCAGAATCACCAGCGGCACCACCATCGATTGTCAGGTCACCCGGATTCAGCAAATACCAGAGTCCAAAATGATGCAGGTTTATACTGTTAATTTTCAGTTTATCGTTACAGTTGGTGTTATTCCATGTCGGAAGGGACGCAGCTACAGCCAGTGGGGTAACTAGAGACAGGCAGGCAGCTATGTGCAACAAAGGTAGGCGTGTTGTTTTCATATGCAGATCTGAAATATTGTCTTATATGCAAGAGGAGGAGTGATGGGGGTTCAGGCAAAAGCCAGGCTATGGATTGCATTGCTAAATGCTCCATCAGAGTGCAATGGTCGCCTGTCCTTTTTTTAAGTGATGATGTGGGTTTAGCCTGTGCTGTATGTATGTATGGGTGGCTGACTGCCACCCACCCAGAAAGTGTATGGGAGGCTGGTTGGCTGCCAGCCTTCCTTCCATTCCTATGAGTAATGTGAGTGCTCATGAAGGGGACATGGTTGGGTCCACCCCTTTCCCGGTTATCCCCTCTAGGCCTTTTGGCTTAGATCAAGTGTAAAAAAAGAAAGGATCTTGCGACAGATCGCATCCTGAGGCACGTTTTTTTTTGTGTGAATACTTGCACTTGGGTGACTTGTGAGCACATACTGATACATACGTTCCCTATCTGGGGACCATAAATTAAATGGATTTTTGAGAAAGGGAGCTGATTTGGAAGCTTGCTTCTGTCGCCCTATGCATTGACCCGATGTGGCAGTATCTTCGGGTAGTGAACAGTGCACCACCCCATTCCAGTGTTAAACAAGAAAGATTCTCATTTAATCCTCCGTGGGTGAGAATTTGAGTTTGAGAATTGGAGACCAAAATGATGAGTTGCACTGACTGGTTTATGAACGTCTATTCATTTAGCGTTTTAATGACCATGTTTGCACACTGATTGGTGTAAAAAAATAAAATAAAACTAAATAATAATAATCTAGCACACCTGTGCAGGTTTGACATGACATGACAGGTAGCTGTCTTGTGGGTGGTGCTGAATCCTGTTAAATGACATGAGGGTCTCATGCCTATACACAAGGGTGTGTCATTGCTGTTGCTTGACCATGCATTGGTTTCTGTGGTCAGTGAATGATAAAAACAAAATTTACCATACATTGATGGATGGGAAATCCGCCGTGAGGCATTTGTTTTTAGAAACTGCTGCTCACAACCAATGTTGCAATGGAGTGTCTCCATCTGCTGGTGGTATTGGAAAGGCATTAGTGCTATGACAGGGTCTGAAGAAGAAGAAGAAGAAGAAGACGGAAAAAAATATATATAAAAAGAAAAAGAGAGAGAGAGAGAGAGAGACTGACTTAGTGAGCGAGTGAGTGAGAGAGTGAGAGTGAGTGAGAGTGAATGAGTGAGTGAGTGATTGAGTGAGTGAGTGAGTGAGTGAGTGAGAACAAATGAGTTAAAGCAAGTGAGTGAGAGAGATCGAATGAATGAAAGTCTGAATGACAGAAAGAAAAAAGGATGAAGAAAGAAGCATGAAGAAAAAAAAATGTATATGGAGTTGCTGACATGAGTGCAATCTACAAAGCCGTTGAGGCTGATCCTCATGGGAGGATTATTGCACCAGGACCCTTAGCACTTTTAAAATGCCATTCAATGCCACGGGCTAGATGTAAACTGCAGATGACCATGTTGTGGTAGTTACCATGGATACCAGAGTGATGTGTGAGCTAACACATAGGCCCAACAGATTCCAAGAAGGCCAGAATCACCAGCGGCACCACCATCGATTGTCAGGTCACCCGGATTCAGCAAATACCAGAGTCCAAAATGATGCAGGTTTATACTGTTAATTTTCAGTTTATCGTTACAGTTGGTGTTATTCCATGTCGGAAGGGACGCAGCTACAGCCAGTGGGGTAACTAGAGACAGGCAGGCAGCTATGTGCAACAAAGGTAGGCGTGTTGTTTTCATATGCAGATCTGAAATATTGTCTTATATGCAAGAGGAGGAGTGATGGGGGTTCAGGCAAAAGCCAGGCTATGGATTGCATTGCTAAATGCTCCATCAGAGTGCAATGGTCGCCTGTCCTTTTTTTAAGTGATGATGTGGGTTTAGCCTGTGCTGTATGTATGTATGGGTGGCTGACTGCCACCCACCCAGAAAGTGTATGGGAGGCTGGTTGGCTGCCAGCCTTCCTTCCATTCCTATGAGTAATGTGAGTGCTCATGAAGGGGACATGGTTGGGTCCACCCCTTTCCCGGTTATCCCCTCTAGGCCTTTTGGCTTAGATCAAGTGTAAAAAAAGAAAGGATCTTGCGACAGATCGCATCCTGAGGCACGTTTTTTTTTGTGTGAATACTTGCACTTGGGTGACTTGTGAGCACATACTGATACATACGTTCCCTATCTGGGGACCATAAATTAAATGGATTTTTGAGAAAGGGAGCTGATTTGGAAGCTTGCTTCTGTCGCCCTATGCATTGACCCGATGTGGCAGTATCTTCGGGTAGTGAACAGTGCACCACCCCATTCCAGTGTTAAACAAGAAAGATTCTCATTTAATCCTCCGTGGGTGAGAATTTGAGTTTGAGAATTGGAGACCAAAATGATGAGTTGCACTGACTGGTTTATGAACGTCTATTCATTTAGCGTTTTAATGACCATGTTTGCACACTGATTGGTGTAAAAAAATAAAATAAAACTAAATAATAATAATCTAGCACACCTGTGCAGGTTTGACATGACATGACAGGTAGCTGTCTTGTGGGTGGTGCTGAATCCTGTTAAATGACATGAGGGTCTCATGCCTATACACAAGGGTGTGTCATTGCTGTTGCTTGACCATGCATTGGTTTCTGTGGTCAGTGAATGATAAAAACAAAATTTACCATACATTGATGGATGGGAAATCCGCCGTGAGGCATTTGTTTTTAGAAACTGCTGCTCACAACCAATGTTGCAATGGAGTGTCTCCATCTGCTGGTGGTATTGGAAAGGCATTAGTGCTATGACAGGGTCTGAAGAAGAAGAAGAAGAAGAAGACGGAAAAAAATATATATAAAAAGAAAAAGAGAGAGAGAGAGAGAGAGACTGACTTAGTGAGCGAGTGAGTGAGAGAGTGAGAGTGAGTGAGAGTGAATGAGTGAGTGAGTGATTGAGTGAGTGAGTGAGTGAGTGAGTGAGAACAAATGAGTTAAAGCAAGTGAGTGAGAGAGATCGAATGAATGAAAGTCTGAATGACAGAAAGAAAAAAGGATGAAGAAAGAAGCATGAAGAAAAAAAAATGTATATGGAGTTGCTGACATGAGTGCAATCTACAAAGCCGTTGAGGCTGATCCTCATGGGAGGATTATTGCACCAGGACCCTTAGCACTTTTAAAATGCCATTCAATGCCACGGGCTAGATGTAAACTGCAGATGACCATGTTGTGGTAGTTACCATGGATACCAGAGTGATGTGTGAGCTAACACATAGGCCCAACAGATTCCAAGAAGGCCAGAATCACCAGCGGCACCACCATCGATTGTCAGGTCACCCGGATTCAGCAAATACCAGAGTCCAAAATGATGCAGGTTTATACTGTTAATTTTCAGTTTATCGTTACAGTTGGTGTTATTCCATGTCGGAAGGGACGCAGCTACAGCCAGTGGGGTAACTAGAGACAGGCAGGCAGCTATGTGCAACAAAGGTAGGCGTGTTGTTTTCATATGCAGATCTGAAATATTGTCTTATATGCAAGAGGAGGAGTGATGGGGGTTCAGGCAAAAGCCAGGCTATGGATTGCATTGCTAAATGCTCCATCAGAGTGCAATGGTCGCCTGTCCTTTTTTTAAGTGATGATGTGGGTTTAGCCTGTGCTGTATGTATGTATGGGTGGCTGACTGCCACCCACCCAGAAAGTGTATGGGAGGCTGGTTGGCTGCCAGCCTTCCTTCCATTCCTATGAGTAATGTGAGTGCTCATGAAGGGGACATGGTTGGGTCCACCCCTTTCCCGGTTATCCCCTCTAGGCCTTTTGGCTTAGATCAAGTGTAAAAAAAGAAAGGATCTTGCGACAGATCGCATCCTGAGGCACGTTTTTTTTTGTGTGAATACTTGCACTTGGGTGACTTGTGAGCACATACTGATACATACGTTCCCTATCTGGGGACCATAAATTAAATGGATTTTTGAGAAAGGGAGCTGATTTGGAAGCTTGCTTCTGTCGCCCTATGCATTGACCCGATGTGGCAGTATCTTCGGGTAGTGAACAGTGCACCACCCCATTCCAGTGTTAAACAAGAAAGATTCTCATTTAATCCTCCGTGGGTGAGAATTTGAGTTTGAGAATTGGAGACCAAAATGATGAGTTGCACTGACTGGTTTATGAACGTCTATTCATTTAGCGTTTTAATGACCATGTTTGCACACTGATTGGTGTAAAAAAATAAAATAAAACTAAATAATAATAATCTAGCACACCTGTGCAGGTTTGACATGACATGACAGGTAGCTGTCTTGTGGGTGGTGCTGAATCCTGTTAAATGACATGAGGGTCTCATGCCTATACACAAGGGTGTGTCATTGCTGTTGCTTGACCATGCATTGGTTTCTGTGGTCAGTGAATGATAAAAACAAAATTTACCATACATTGATGGATGGGAAATCCGCCGTGAGGCATTTGTTTTTAGAAACTGCTGCTCACAACCAATGTTGCAATGGAGTGTCTCCATCTGCTGGTGGTATTGGAAAGGCATTAGTGCTATGACAGGGTCTGAAGAAGAAGAAGAAGAAGAAGACGGAAAAAAATATATATAAAAAGAAAAAGAGAGAGAGAGAGAGAGAGACTGACTTAGTGAGCGAGTGAGTGAGAGAGTGAGAGTGAGTGAGAGTGAATGAGTGAGTGAGTGATTGAGTGAGTGAGTGAGTGAGTGAGTGAGAACAAATGAGTTAAAGCAAGTGAGTGAGAGAGATCGAATGAATGAAAGTCTGAATGACAGAAAGAAAAAAGGATGAAGAAAGAAGCATGAAGAAAAAAAAATGTATATGGAGTTGCTGACATGAGTGCAATCTACAAAGCCGTTGAGGCTGATCCTCATGGGAGGATTATTGCACCAGGACCCTTAGCACTTTTAAAATGCCATTCAATGCCACGGGCTAGATGTAAACTGCAGATGACCATGTTGTGGTAGTTACCATGGATACCAGAGTGATGTGTGAGCTAACACATAGGCCCAACAGATTCCAAGAAGGCCAGAATCACCAGCGGCACCACCATCGATTGTCAGGTCACCCGGATTCAGCAAATACCAGAGTCCAAAATGATGCAGGTTTATACTGTTAATTTTCAGTTTATCGTTACAGTTGGTGTTATTCCATGTCGGAAGGGACGCAGCTACAGCCAGTGGGGTAACTAGAGACAGGCAGGCAGCTATGTGCAACAAAGGTAGGCGTGTTGTTTTCATATGCAGATCTGAAATATTGTCTTATATGCAAGAGGAGGAGTGATGGGGGTTCAGGCAAAAGCCAGGCTATGGATTGCATTGCTAAATGCTCCATCAGAGTGCAATGGTCGCCTGTCCTTTTTTTAAGTGATGATGTGGGTTTAGCCTGTGCTGTATGTATGTATGGGTGGCTGACTGCCACCCACCCAGAAAGTGTATGGGAGGCTGGTTGGCTGCCAGCCTTCCTTCCATTCCTATGAGTAATGTGAGTGCTCATGAAGGGGACATGGTTGGGTCCACCCCTTTCCCGGTTATCCCCTCTAGGCCTTTTGGCTTAGATCAAGTGTAAAAAAAGAAAGGATCTTGCGACAGATCGCATCCTGAGGCACGTTTTTTTTTGTGTGAATACTTGCACTTGGGTGACTTGTGAGCACATACTGATACATACGTTCCCTATCTGGGGACCATAAATTAAATGGATTTTTGAGAAAGGGAGCTGATTTGGAAGCTTGCTTCTGTCGCCCTATGCATTGACCCGATGTGGCAGTATCTTCGGGTAGTGAACAGTGCACCACCCCATTCCAGTGTTAAACAAGAAAGATTCTCATTTAATCCTCCGTGGGTGAGAATTTGAGTTTGAGAATTGGAGACCAAAATGATGAGTTGCACTGACTGGTTTATGAACGTCTATTCATTTAGCGTTTTAATGACCATGTTTGCACACTGATTGGTGTAAAAAAATAAAATAAAACTAAATAATAATAATCTAGCACACCTGTGCAGGTTTGACATGACATGACAGGTAGCTGTCTTGTGGGTGGTGCTGAATCCTGTTAAATGACATGAGGGTCTCATGCCTATACACAAGGGTGTGTCATTGCTGTTGCTTGACCATGCATTGGTTTCTGTGGTCAGTGAATGATAAAAACAAAATTTACCATACATTGATGGATGGGAAATCCGCCGTGAGGCATTTGTTTTTAGAAACTGCTGCTCACAACCAATGTTGCAATGGAGTGTCTCCATCTGCTGGTGGTATTGGAAAGGCATTAGTGCTATGACAGGGTCTGAAGAAGAAGAAGAAGAAGAAGAAGACGGAAAAAAATATATATAAAAAGAAAAAGAGAGAGAGAGAGAGAGAGACTGACTTAGTGAGCGAGTGAGTGAGAGAGTGAGAGTGAGTGAGAGTGAATGAGTGAGTGAGTGATTGAGTGAGTGAGTGAGTGAGTGAGTGAGAACAAATGAGTTAAAGCAAGTGAGTGAGAGAGATCGAATGAATGAAAGTCTGAATGACAGAAAGAAAAAAGGATGAAGAAAGAAGCATGAAGAAAAAAAAATGTATATGGAGTTGCTGACATGAGTGCAATCTACAAAGCCGTTGAGGCTGATCCTCATGGGAGGATTATTGCACCAGGACCCTTAGCACTTTTAAAATGCCATTCAATGCCACGGGCTAGATGTAAACTGCAGATGACCATGTTGTGGTAGTTACCATGGATACCAGAGTGATGTGTGAGCTAACACATAGGCCCAACAGATTCCAAGAAGGCCAGAATCACCAGCGGCACCACCATCGATTGTCAGGTCACCCGGATTCAGCAAATACCAGAGTCCAAAATGATGCAGGTTTATACTGTTAATTTTCAGTTTATCGTTACAGTTGGTGTTATTCCATGTCGGAAGGGACGCAGCTACAGCCAGTGGGGTAACTAGAGACAGGCAGGCAGCTATGTGCAACAAAGGTAGGCGTGTTGTTTTCATATGCAGATCTGAAATATTGTCTTATATGCAAGAGGAGGAGTGATGGGGGTTCAGGCAAAAGCCAGGCTATGGATTGCATTGCTAAATGCTCCATCAGAGTGCAATGGTCGCCTGTCCTTTTTTTAAGTGATGATGTGGGTTTAGCCTGTGCTGTATGTATGTATGGGTGGCTGACTGCCACCCACCCAGAAAGTGTATGGGAGGCTGGTTGGCTGCCAGCCTTCCTTCCATTCCTATGAGTAATGTGAGTGCTCATGAAGGGGACATGGTTGGGTCCACCCCTTTCCCGGTTATCCCCTCTAGGCCTTTTGGCTTAGATCAAGTGTAAAAAAAGAAAGGATCTTGCGACAGATCGCATCCTGAGGCACGTTTTTTTTTGTGTGAATACTTGCACTTGGGTGACTTGTGAGCACATACTGATACATACGTTCCCTATCTGGGGACCATAAATTAAATGGATTTTTGAGAAAGGGAGCTGATTTGGAAGCTTGCTTCTGTCGCCCTATGCATTGACCCGATGTGGCAGTATCTTCGGGTAGTGAACAGTGCACCACCCCATTCCAGTGTTAAACAAGAAAGATTCTCATTTAATCCTCCGTGGGTGAGAATTTGAGTTTGAGAATTGGAGACCAAAATGATGAGTTGCACTGACTGGTTTATGAACGTCTATTCATTTAGCGTTTTAATGACCATGTTTGCACACTGATTGGTGTAAAAAAATAAAATAAAACTAAATAATAATAATCTAGCACACCTGTGCAGGTTTGACATGACATGACAGGTAGCTGTCTTGTGGGTGGTGCTGAATCCTGTTAAATGACATGAGGGTCTCATGCCTATACACAAGGGTGTGTCATTGCTGTTGCTTGACCATGCATTGGTTTCTGTGGTCAGTGAATGATAAAAACAAAATTTACCATACATTGATGGATGGGAAATCCGCCGTGAGGCATTTGTTTTTAGAAACTGCTGCTCACAACCAATGTTGCAATGGAGTGTCTCCATCTGCTGGTGGTATTGGAAAGGCATTAGTGCTATGACAGGGTCTGAAGAAGAAGAAGAAGAAGAAGACGGAAAAAAATATATATAAAAAGAAAAAGAGAGAGAGAGAGAGAGAGACTGACTTAGTGAGCGAGTGAGTGAGAGAGTGAGAGTGAGTGAGAGTGAATGAGTGAGTGAGTGATTGAGTGAGTGAGTGAGTGAGTGAGTGAGAACAAATGAGTTAAAGCAAGTGAGTGAGAGAGATCGAATGAATGAAAGTCTGAATGACAGAAAGAAAAAAGGATGAAGAAAGAAGCATGAAGAAAAAAAAATGTATATGGAGTTGCTGACATGAGTGCAATCTACAAAGCCGTTGAGGCTGATCCTCATGGGAGGATTATTGCACCAGGACCCTTAGCACTTTTAAAATGCCATTCAATGCCACGGGCTAGATGTAAACTGCAGATGACCATGTTGTGGTAGTTACCATGGATACCAGAGTGATGTGTGAGCTAACACATAGGCCCAACAGATTCCAAGAAGGCCAGAATCACCAGCGGCACCACCATCGATTGTCAGGTCACCCGGATTCAGCAAATACCAGAGTCCAAAATGATGCAGGTTTATACTGTTAATTTTCAGTTTATCGTTACAGTTGGTGTTATTCCATGTCGGAAGGGACGCAGCTACAGCCAGTGGGGTAACTAGAGACAGGCAGGCAGCTATGTGCAACAAAGGTAGGCGTGTTGTTTTCATATGCAGATCTGAAATATTGTCTTATATGCAAGAGGAGGAGTGATGGGGGTTCAGGCAAAAGCCAGGCTATGGATTGCATTGCTAAATGCTCCATCAGAGTGCAATGGTCGCCTGTCCTTTTTTTAAGTGATGATGTGGGTTTAGCCTGTGCTGTATGTATGTATGGGTGGCTGACTGCCACCCACCCAGAAAGTGTATGGGAGGCTGGTTGGCTGCCAGCCTTCCTTCCATTCCTATGAGTAATGTGAGTGCTCATGAAGGGGACATGGTTGGGTCCACCCCTTTCCCGGTTATCCCCTCTAGGCCTTTTGGCTTAGATCAAGTGTAAAAAAAGAAAGGATCTTGCGACAGATCGCATCCTGAGGCACGTTTTTTTTTGTGTGAATACTTGCACTTGGGTGACTTGTGAGCACATACTGATACATACGTTCCCTATCTGGGGACCATAAATTAAATGGATTTTTGAGAAAGGGAGCTGATTTGGAAGCTTGCTTCTGTCGCCCTATGCATTGACCCGATGTGGCAGTATCTTCGGGTAGTGAACAGTGCACCACCCCATTCCAGTGTTAAACAAGAAAGATTCTCATTTAATCCTCCGTGGGTGAGAATTTGAGTTTGAGAATTGGAGACCAAAATGATGAGTTGCACTGACTGGTTTATGAACGTCTATTCATTTAGCGTTTTAATGACCATGTTTGCACACTGATTGGTGTAAAAAAATAAAATAAAACTAAATAATAATAATCTAGCACACCTGTGCAGGTTTGACATGACATGACAGGTAGCTGTCTTGTGGGTGGTGCTGAATCCTGTTAAATGACATGAGGGTCTCATGCCTATACACAAGGGTGTGTCATTGCTGTTGCTTGACCATGCATTGGTTTCTGTGGTCAGTGAATGATAAAAACAAAATTTACCATACATTGATGGATGGGAAATCCGCCGTGAGGCATTTGTTTTTAGAAACTGCTGCTCACAACCAATGTTGCAATGGAGTGTCTCCATCTGCTGGTGGTATTGGAAAGGCATTAGTGCTATGACAGGGTCTGAAGAAGAAGAAGAAGAAGAAGACGGAAAAAAATATATATAAAAAGAAAAAGAGAGAGAGAGAGAGAGAGACTGACTTAGTGAGCGAGTGAGTGAGAGAGTGAGAGTGAGTGAGAGTGAATGAGTGAGTGAGTGATTGAGTGAGTGAGTGAGTGAGTGAGTGAGAACAAATGAGTTAAAGCAAGTGAGTGAGAGAGATCGAATGAATGAAAGTCTGAATGACAGAAAGAAAAAAGGATGAAGAAAGAAGCATGAAGAAAAAAAAATGTATATGGAGTTGCTGACATGAGTGCAATCTACAAAGCCGTTGAGGCTGATCCTCATGGGAGGATTATTGCACCAGGACCCTTAGCACTTTTAAAATGCCATTCAATGCCACGGGCTAGATGTAAACTGCAGATGACCATGTTGTGGTAGTTACCATGGATACCAGAGTGATGTGTGAGCTAACACATAGGCCCAACAGATTCCAAGAAGGCCAGAATCACCAGCGGCACCACCATCGATTGTCAGGTCACCCGGATTCAGCAAATACCAGAGTCCAAAATGATGCAGGTTTATACTGTTAATTTTCAGTTTATCGTTACAGTTGGTGTTATTCCATGTCGGAAGGGACGCAGCTACAGCCAGTGGGGTAACTAGAGACAGGCAGGCAGCTATGTGCAACAAAGGTAGGCGTGTTGTTTTCATATGCAGATCTGAAATATTGTCTTATATGCAAGAGGAGGAGTGATGGGGGTTCAGGCAAAAGCCAGGCTATGGATTGCATTGCTAAATGCTCCATCAGAGTGCAATGGTCGCCTGTCCTTTTTTTAAGTGATGATGTGGGTTTAGCCTGTGCTGTATGTATGTATGGGTGGCTGACTGCCACCCACCCAGAAAGTGTATGGGAGGCTGGTTGGCTGCCAGCCTTCCTTCCATTCCTATGAGTAATGTGAGTGCTCATGAAGGGGACATGGTTGGGTCCACCCCTTTCCCGGTTATCCCCTCTAGGCCTTTTGGCTTAGATCAAGTGTAAAAAAAGAAAGGATCTTGCGACAGATCGCATCCTGAGGCACGTTTTTTTTTGTGTGAATACTTGCACTTGGGTGACTTGTGAGCACATACTGATACATACGTTCCCTATCTGGGGACCATAAATTAAATGGATTTTTGAGAAAGGGAGCTGATTTGGAAGCTTGCTTCTGTCGCCCTATGCATTGACCCGATGTGGCAGTATCTTCGGGTAGTGAACAGTGCACCACCCCATTCCAGTGTTAAACAAGAAAGATTCTCATTTAATCCTCCGTGGGTGAGAATTTGAGTTTGAGAATTGGAGACCAAAATGATGAGTTGCACTGACTGGTTTATGAACGTCTATTCATTTAGCGTTTTAATGACCATGTTTGCACACTGATTGGTGTAAAAAAATAAAATAAAACTAAATAATAATAATCTAGCACACCTGTGCAGGTTTGACATGACATGACAGGTAGCTGTCTTGTGGGTGGTGCTGAATCCTGTTAAATGACATGAGGGTCTCATGCCTATACACAAGGGTGTGTCATTGCTGTTGCTTGACCATGCATTGGTTTCTGTGGTCAGTGAATGATAAAAACAAAATTTACCATACATTGATGGATGGGAAATCCGCCGTGAGGCATTTGTTTTTAGAAACTGCTGCTCACAACCAATGTTGCAATGGAGTGTCTCC
The DNA here is from genome assembly GCF_029499605.1 of Hyla sarda. Lineage (NCBI taxonomy): Eukaryota > Metazoa > Chordata > Amphibia > Anura > Hylidae > Hyla > Hyla sarda. The sequence goes on along the minus strand of NW_026608820.1, from coordinate 2,524 downwards.
ATCTGCTGGTGGTATTGGAAAGGCATTAGTGCTATGACAGGGTCTGAAGAAGAAGAAGAAGAAGAAGACGGAAAAAAATATATATAAAAAGAAAAAGAGAGAGAGAGAGAGAGAGACTGACTTAGTGAGCGAGTGAGTGAGAGAGTGAGAGTGAGTGAGAGTGAATGAGTGAGTGAGTGATTGAGTGAGTGAGTGAGTGAGTGAGTGAGAACAAATGAGTTAAAGCAAGTGAGTGAGAGAGATCGAATGAATGAAAGTCTGAATGACAGAAAGAAAAAAGGATGAAGAAAGAAGCATGAAGAAAAAAAAATGTATATGGAGTTGCTGACATGAGTGCAATCTACAAAGCCGTTGAGGCTGATCCTCATGGGAGGATTATTGCACCAGGACCCTTAGCACTTTTAAAATGCCATTCAATGCCACGGGCTAGATGTAAACTGCAGATGACCATGTTGTGGTAGTTACCATGGATACCAGAGTGATGTGTGAGCTAACACATAGGCCCAACAGATTCCAAGAAGGCCAGAATCACCAGCGGCACCACCATCGATTGTCAGGTCACCCGGATTCAGCAAATACCAGAGTCCAAAATGATGCAGGTTTATACTGTTAATTTTCAGTTTATCGTTACAGTTGGTGTTATTCCATGTCGGAAGGGACGCAGCTACAGCCAGTGGGGTAACTAGAGACAGGCAGGCAGCTATGTGCAACAAAGGTAGGCGTGTTGTTTTCATATGCAGATCTGAAATATTGTCTTATATGCAAGAGGAGGAGTGATGGGGGTTCAGGCAAAAGCCAGGCTATGGATTGCATTGCTAAATGCTCCATCAGAGTGCAATGGTCGCCTGTCCTTTTTTTAAGTGATGATGTGGGTTTAGCCTGTGCTGTATGTATGTATGGGTGGCTGACTGCCACCCACCCAGAAAGTGTATGGGAGGCTGGTTGGCTGCCAGCCTTCCTTCCATTCCTATGAGTAATGTGAGTGCTCATGAAGGGGACATGGTTGGGTCCACCCCTTTCCCGGTTATCCCCTCTAGGCCTTTTGGCTTAGATCAAGTGTAAAAAAAGAAAGGATCTTGCGACAGATCGCATCCTGAGGCACGTTTTTTTTTGTGTGAATACTTGCACTTGGGTGACTTGTGAGCACATACTGATACATACGTTCCCTATCTGGGGACCATAAATTAAATGGATTTTTGAGAAAGGGAGCTGATTTGGAAGCTTGCTTCTGTCGCCCTATGCATTGACCCGATGTGGCAGTATCTTCGGGTAGTGAACAGTGCACCACCCCATTCCAGTGTTAAACAAGAAAGATTCTCATTTAATCCTCCGTGGGTGAGAATTTGAGTTTGAGAATTGGAGACCAAAATGATGAGTTGCACTGACTGGTTATGAACGTCTATTCATTTAGCGTTTTAATGACCATGTTTGCACACTGATTGGTGTAAAAAAATAAAATAAAACTAAATAATAATAATCTAGCACACCTGTGCAGGTTTGACATGACATGACAGGTAGCTGTCTTGTGGGTGGTGCTGAATCCTGTTAAATGACATGAGGGTCTCATGCCTATACACAAGGGTGTGTCATTGCTGTTGCTTGACCATGCATTGGTTTCTGTGGTCAGTGAATGATAAAAACAAAATTTACCATACATTGATGGATGGGAAATCCGCCGTGAGGCATTTGTTTTTAGAAACTGCTGCTCACAACCAATGTTGCAATGGAGTGTCTCCATCTGCTGGTGGTATTGGAAAGGCATTAGTGCTATGACAGGGTCTGAAGAAGAAGAAGAAGAAGAAGACGGAAAAAAATATATATAAAAAGAAAAAGAGAGAGAGAGAGAGAGAGACTGACTTAGTGAGCGAGTGAGTGAGAGAGTGAGAGTGAGTGAGAGTGAATGAGTGAGTGAGTGATTGAGTGAGTGAGTGAGTGAGTGAGTGAGAACAAATGAGTTAAAGCAAGTGAGTGAGAGAGATCGAATGAATGAAAGTCTGAATGACAGAAAGAAAAAAGGATGAAGAAAGAAGCATGAAGAAAAAAAAATGTATATGGAGTTGCTGACATGAGTGCAATCTACAAAGCCGTTGAGGCTGATCCTCATGGGAGGATTATTGCACCAGGACCCTTAGCACTTTTAAAATGCCATTCAATGCCACGGGCTAGATGTAAACTGCAGATGACCATGTTGTGGTAGTTACCATGGATACCAGAGTGATGTGTGAGCTAACACATAGGCCCAACAGATTCCAAGAAGGCCAGAATCACCAGCGGCACCACCATCGATTGTCAGGTCACCCGGATTCAGCAAATACCAGAGTCCAAAATGATGCAGGTTTATACTGTTAATTTTCAGTTTATCGTTACAGTTGGTGTTATTCCATGTCGGAAGGGACGCAGCTACAGCCAGTGGGGTAACTAGAGACAGGCAGGCAGCTATGTGCAACAAAGGTAGGCGTGTTGTTTTCATATGCAGATCTGAAATATTGTCTTATATGCAAGAGGAGGAGTGATGGGGGTTCAG